>NW_003314367.1:519463-546073 GCF_000143415.4 Selaginella moellendorffii | reverse complement strand
TCTAGATCCACCATGGTTGAATATTCCTTCAGAATATTCCTGCCCCACTCGTCAGCCACGAGAATTGAACTGGGCTCCGATACCATTGTTAGGATCCTATCCCTTACCCCTTTAGCCAGTTGGCTTAGGGTGTAAGGGATAGGATCCTAACAACCCCCCCCCCGCCTTGAGGAACACATGGTGGTAGGCTTGTCCCCAAGGCTCCCTTAGTAGGAGGAGTTAGTCTGCTGGACAAGGTGGGAACTTACGGAATATGGGATGGCCCTAGATTGAAAATTTAGACAGAGGATGAACACCATTATGTTTAGATCAATCTCTATATTTTTTAGATATGCCAAATGAGCAAATCTAGACACTTTCCATAAATAGCATTTAGGACCAAAATGAGACTAACACAAAGGGCATGATAGCAAGGGTGTTTGGTAAACACGGTAAGCTATCATATAGTGAATATTGAGGGACCAAACTCAATAACGCGAGGGTTCCTAACACTAGCAAGTGCAAGTCAACAAATGAGTTTCTCTAACCAGGTCAAGTATGCTTGAATAATAGCACTTAGGAATTCCTTGTTTATGCTCATTTGGTCAAGTGCACATGTGAAGACCAATTTCTCAACTAGCTTAGACGGAGACTAATAAAAGGTCTAACAATACCAATCTTCTACCATCGTGGCAGTGAGGAAAGAATATCTAAAAGGACTAGCTGATAGGTAACTTTCGATACCCGAAGTCACATTTGTGATAACGAGGGCATGAATTTGCAAGGAAGTGTGGTGGATTGTAAGCAATCAAAGGGAATGACTCGAGACATGATTCATGGGGTTCAGAAAAGAGGGAAAGGGCTTATGAACAAAAGTGCACCCCCTTTTCCAATTGGTTAAAGGTCTTGGGATACTTAGGATTAAGTGTCCTTTGGTTTAAATAATACTGAGTTGGGTGACCTCTTGGGAAGTCCAAATTTAGGAGGTTACATTTGGTATAAAAAGGGATCTCAAGTTTGACTCTATTGGTTGGTTAAAAGAATTGCACCACATGTTGATTGACATTTGGCAGGTCCAATTTGCTTTAGCTAGGCTCCTCCCAAGGGGTAGCATGTCAAGAGAGTGGGGCTCTTGGGAAAGTTGCAGCTCTCAACTTCCATTCACAAGGGCATCAACTTGTAGGCAAGCATGGTGGATTATAAGCAACCAAAGGGAATGAATTGAGAGATCATTCATGGGGTTCAAATATAAAGGGAAAGGGCCCATGAATAAAAATACACCCTCTTTTCCAATCAATTAAGAGTCTGGGATATTTGGGGTCAAGTATCCTTAGGTTTAAATAGTACTAGGTTGGGTGACCTACTGAGAAGTTTAAATTCAGGAGCTTATAGTCCCCTCACTGCTTTAACTGCCACAACTCCAAGTGAAGTCTTAGACAAAATCATCTAGCAAGTATTCTTTATGGATACAAGACCACATTTTGGTCCAACTTTAAGTTTTTTAGCACACATATAGCACCACCAAGTTTTGGCATGATTGGTGAGAAAGGATTGCGTCTACCTCTCATCTACATTTGCTACTATAAAATAGTTTTCCATATTATAGACCCAATCTTCCAACACCTAATAGTCCCAAATAGTGCAATCTAACTAATTTTATACAGGTCGCTTCAGATCTACTAGAAAAGTCTCTGCGTATCCAACTTGAATTAGAAAATCAGACAAAAGTTGGACAGGAATTGTTGAGACAATTCCTCTAATACCAAATGTAGCACATCTAAATTTGCACAAACCTCCAAGCTTGTTGTGCTAAGAAAAGAGGGTCCGGCACAATCCCATGAGCACCAACTCCTCATATCCAACACCTACATGCAAAATAGTGTCAGACGGTGTCTGGCACAATTTTGGCATACCAGTGGCCTAACGTGAGGAGGAGGGTATCCCATTGATTAGAGCAATATGGAGCTTGGGTTTAGAGCCAACATGGTGTGAGACAAAAAATCCCTAGGCCCCAAAGTGGAGCCGGAAGGGTGCCACGTGGTAGTGGTTGAAGCGAAAGCCAAATGAGTGTAACACGTTTGGACCGAAAGCTCCGACTTGAAAGGTCAAGAGCGGGAGTGGAACTCCCAGCGAAGGGCTCGAGGAACGAGTACGAAGCGAGCAATAAGCGGGGCTCCAACAAGGGACCCAAAAAGACCAACACGTGACACGTGGATGAATCCGAGATGGAGTCCAAGATTGAGTCTGAGATGGACTGAGAGGAAGTCCAAGATGAAGTCCGAGATGGATCCAAGATGGAGTCCGAGATGGACCCGAGATGGAGTCCGACATGGACCTAAGATGGAGTCCGAGGTTGAGTTCGAGATGGAGTTTGAGATGGACCCGAGATGGAGTCCAAGATGGACCCGAGATGGAGTCCGAGATGGACCCGAGATGGAGTCCGAGATTGAGTCTGAGATGGACCGAGACAGAGTTCGAGATGGAGTCCAAGATGGACCCGAGATGGAATCCGAGGTGGAGTCCGAGAAGGACCTGAGATGGAGTCCAAGGTCGAGACCGGGACCGGGACCAAGACTGAGATCGGGACCGAGACCGGGACCGAGACCGAGACCAAGATCGGGACCGAGACTGAGACTGAGATCGAGATTGAGACCGAGGTTGGGACCGAGACAGAGACTGAGGCCGAGGCCGAGACCGAGCTCGAGTTCGAGTCGGAGTTCGAGTCTGAGTCCAAGGCCGAGTCCGAGTCCAAGTCCGAGTCCGAGTTTGAGTCTGAGAGGGTGAAAGCCCAAAGCGTTCGTCTCCCAGACCCTGGGGGTTTGGTGAGCTCCAAAAGTATAGTAAGGGGGAGGACTACAGTGGAGCCAGTTTGGCCAGGAAAGGCCAGTTTGGCCAGGAAAGGCCAGTTTGGCTCAGGAAGGCTGTACCCAGTGTTGGGTGATGAGTTGCCCACTGGGAAGTCCAAGACTAGAGTGAACACAGACTGACAAGTGAGGTAGCTTGGTGAAGTGTTCAAGAGCCGGCTTTAGTTCCCCTGGGAGATCGACTGGCCAATGCTCCCAATCCAAGTGTGGGTGGCACTACCTACTTGGATACCAAGCGTGGCTCAACGGAACCTCGCTCTAAGCCCATGGCTAGAGCACCCAAAGGGGGAAGGTGGGGAGAGTACCCACGAGGCTTGCATAAGGCCACGGTGTTTTGAAATGTTGTCCCAAAGGCCCAGACTGTGGAAAGGAAGAGGATTAGTCCTCTGGTGTAGTGACCAAGGATATAGTCATGTGGTGAAGAAGTCCTAGAAGACTGTGGGACTTAGTGGTCTGGCCTGTGGGCCTTGATCCAATGGCAGTGTTGGCGAACACGGCCAAGGACAGAAAGGGACTTGGTGGGGACCATAAAGGAGATATTGGGGAAGGTTATTCCCCATGTCTGCAGGCATCCTAAGGATGCTAAGGAGTGGATCTGGGATGACCACTCGTGGACGGATGGCCCAATCTTGGAGAGACGGGATTGCAATGCAGGTGGTGTTAGACCACCGATGTGACCAAGGTGATTGGGCATGGCCTAGCGTAACGGGCTGGTATGTTGGTGGTGCCTTGGGGTGTCGGTCATGGGACCGGACATGTGGAGCACTTGGACCAAGTGCAAACGTTGAGTGGCATGGATGCCATTCTTGGGGGTAGCAAGCCCCAAGTCCTAAGTGGGACTTATGGAGGTTGTGAATGAGACTCCTCCAAGTGGTCGAAGGTGCGGTTAAGTGACTAAAGTAGAATGAAAAAATTAGTCGCTTACACATGGATATAGAACAAGGAGCAACCCAACCTAGTGGAAGCCAATTTAATATTTTGTGTGGTTAGATATCCATTCCAACCACTATCCCTACTATACATTTGGAACCCCCCATATCCCCCCCCCCCCCCACGAGGAACACATGCTTTAGGCTTTCACCCCCGGCCTCCCTTAGTACCAGAAGTCAGTCTCTGGGACTAACTCAAAACTTACTAAATATGGAATGGTTTTACAATTGCGAATTTGGATACGGGATAAACACTATTGTGTTCAGGCTAATCTCTACATTCTGTAGATATGCCAAATTAACAAATCTAGACACTTTCCATAATTAGCCAATATAATAGAATGAGACTAACACCAAGAGCATGATAGTGAGGGTGTCTAGTGGACACAATATGTTACTATGTAATGATATTGAGAGACTAAATGTAAGGAACCAACTCCCCGAGGTGTTGTAGGCTAAAAGGATCCCCAAAAGCACAGCTGAAATGATCGGATGGGACCGAGTTTGAGATCGAGTCCAAGACCAACTCTGAGACCGAGTTTGAGATAGAGTCCGGGATCAAGTCCGAGGCCGACTCTGAGACCAAGTTCGAGACCAAGTTCGAGATAGAGTCCGAGATCAAAGATCGGGTCCGAGAAGTATAGTAGGGATAGTGAGGTCTAGGAACCAGTCTTGAAGGAACTCTCAAGTGGTGCTTCCAAATTGACTTGAGGTTGAGACTGGGGCCGAGGGGCCTTGGGTGGGAGTGAGCATAGACTTGGGTGGTGCTGGAGGGGCCACCTAAATAAGTGCTCAAGAGCAACTCCCACTCCCGGAATGGAAACCAACTCTAGTGCTCCTGGCTCATGTGGAGTGGTGCCCCACTTGAGTACCTTGCAGCTCATTGGTCCTCGCCCCTCCTAGGAGATTGGGAAGTGGGGGGGTAGAAGTACCCATACCGGGCCGTTAGGCTATGGTGTTTCCCTCGGCATCCTTAAACAAGTGTTGCACCCAAGGTTTGGGATTTAAAGATTCCCATGATCAAGCTTTGTTGTACCAAGGGATGTTAGGAATCTGGAGGCTTGGTGTACTTGGCTGCTTGTGCCTGCGGGGAGTGTAGCCAAACCTTAAATCCAGTCTAACCTGAGGAGGGGGATTGGGAGAGATTTGGGAATTCGTGGATGGATGGCTAATGCTCCATTGCTCGTGCAATGAATAGTTAAAACCAAGTAGGACCAAGTAAGAGCTGGTATAATAGGCAGAAACCTTAGCGAGGGAACTTAGCAAAGGCCAAAACGGTGTTGGTCGGATAGACGAGGTAAGCTAGCAAATTGGAAAGGAAAAATTTGTGGCTTACAATTTGGTATCAGAGCCTTTTCCTCAGTACTAGCAAGGGATTGAGGCCCATGAATAAAAAGTGCACCCTCTTTTCCAATTGGTTAAGGGTCTTGGGATATTTAGGGTTAAGCATCCTTGGGTTTGAATAGTATTGGGTTGGGTGACCTTCTGGGAAGTCCAAACTTAGGAGCTTACGATTTGGTATCAGAGCCTTTCCCTCAGTTCTAGCAAAGGATTGAGGCGGATTGCTGGGAGATGGCAAAGGTAGGGCGTAAACGAACCAAGTCGAAGACAGAATCTCCTTTAGAGTTGCAGCCTCCAGTTAAACAAGAGGCTATGGATGACGAATCCTTGCATTAGGAGGATTGCAATGTGGAAACTTCCAAATAGGAGTCTAGTGGTGAGGTTCGGTCGTCCAAGGCTCGATTGGACGTTCTAGAAGGACAATTGGCACAGACCATGTCTACCAAACACCCTCGTTATCATGCCCTTTGTGTTAGTCTCATTTTAGTCCCAAATACTATTTATGGAAAGTGTCTAGATTTCCTTATTTGGCATATCTACGGAATGTAGAGATCAACTTGAACACAATGGTGTTCGTCCCCTGTTCAAATTCACAATCTAAGGAAATTCTATATTTAGTAAATTTCGAGCTTGTCCCAGAGATTAACTACTGGTACTAATGGAGACTTGGGGTGAAAGCCTAAAGCATGTGTTCCTCAAAGGGGGGGTGGGCGGAGGGGGGGGGGGGGGCTATGGGGGGTTCCAAATGTAAATTAGAGATAGTGGTTGGAATGCATGTCCAACCACCTAAGACATTAGTTTGGCTCCCGCTAGGCTGTATTGCTCCTTTTTTTGCTTCCGGCTTGGGTCTAAGCCTAAGCTCCACACTGCTCTAGTCAGTGGGGTACCCTCCTCCCCACGTTAGGCCACCGTTATGCCGAAATTGTGCCAGACTCTGTCAGTAGATCCGAAGTGACCTGTGTGGGATTAGTTGGATTGCACCATTCGGTAAGAACGTTGTATGCATGTTCAGTTACTGATAGAGGCATGCAGGTAGCTAGCAAGATGGTGAAACGGAACCATGTTGATGATGCTAAAACCTCTAGAGGGGCGAATTGAGAGGAGGAAACTCCTGCTAGAGATGCTGCAAAAGAGGTAGAGGCTGAGTCAAAAGAGGAAGAGCCAAATGCTGTGGCACTACAGCGTACAACTCATGAAGTCGAGATCGAGAATTTGCGAAGGGAGATTTGCAAATTGAAGAAGGAGAACAAGAAGAGGAGGGAAGAAGCTAAGGCAGCTAAACCAGATAAACCTAAGCAACCAGAATCCTCTTCAAGTTCTGAAGACAATGAAGTTCTGCAACCACCCCCAATTGCACAAGTTTCAAAGTTCAAGCCTCCGAAACCACCCAATTTCAAAGGCATGCAGGACTATCAAGTTTTGGAAGACTGGGTTTATGATATTGAAAACTATTTCATAGCAGCAGATATAGATGATCGTATGAAAGTTGCATACATGCAATCCTTTCTCACCGATCATGCCAAAACTTGGTGGCGCCAAGTGTGTGCTGAAAAAAGGCAGACTAGAAGTTGGACCAAGATGCGGTCTTGTATCTGTACGGAATGCTTGCTGAATGATCTTGGTTTGAGACTTCGTGTAGAGCTGCGGCGGTTAAAGCAATGAGGGGACCTCATGCATTACGTTAATGCATTTGCTCAAAAGTGCATTATCATTGCAAATATGAGTGATGAAGATGCTCGAAGTTATTTCCTGGAGGGCTTAAGGTCACTTTCTCGCAATGAGATTTTGAAGTTTAAACCAAAGATGCACCTGGAGTGTAAGGAGGCAGCACAGCAAGTTGCATTTAGTCACTCACTCATAGAACAGTATTAGCAGTCGTATGTTGGTACCTCGGACAAGAATAAGAATTCTGGGAATAAACAAGGTGATCAGAAATAGAGGATGGAAGACAAGTTCCACTCTGGAGGCTCACAAGCAACGGTTAACAAAGGTGGTGGTGGTGGTTGGAGATCACCAGCAGCTTCTTTTGGTCCAAGGCCCTCTGTTCCTCCTCTTGGTGGGTACAAGTAGCAGCAACCTGTGAAACCTGCTCCTAGCGGAACGGGTAGTGTGGGTCATTGCTTCCATTGTGGAGAGTCAGGACATAAATCCTCGGAATGTCCCAACAAGTATAAGACAAGGTCTTGTGTTAATATCATTAGGGAAGACGGTGGTGGTGAAGCTCAAGGGGTTGACGAGTTGGTCAATGCAGACTATGAGGAAGAGGAGGTGAGTTACTTTCATTGCTTTCCTCAACGTTTTCTCGCAGTCAATGCAAACATTGATCTGTTGATGTATGTGATAGGCTTTGTCTGTGGATGCTAAATTCGAGTTATGATTGACACAGGGGCAACGCACAGCGTGATATCCGAAGACTTAGTTAAGCTGTTAGGATTGAATGCTGAGCAAATGTCACCTATGCACTTCCGGTTTACGAAAGGTGGGCAAGTAGCCAGAAAATTTGTGAGTGATGTTCCAATAAAGATATCCAAGTGGAAAGAAAGAGTGGACTTGGTAGTGTTGAAGATACTAGATTTTCAGATGGTGTTTGGTATGGACTTCTTCAATAAATACATAAAAGGGATTTATGGTGCGGGACAAAGTCGTATCACGTTGAAGTCAGAAGGATGTCCCAATGTGTCCTTCCAATTGCAAAAGCGTTCCTCAAAGGATTGGGATGCAAAGTTCCTGACTACGAGGGCCACTCAAAAAGCAGCTAAGAGGGGATGTCAGACCTTTTGGGTTCAAGTGATAGAAGTTGAGGGTGTTGGTGACTTAGTTCGAATCGGTGACGGTGTTAATGCTGTACCAACGAAGATATTGGAGTTGTTGGCAAGGAATCAAGATCTTTCCAAAGGATTTACTACCAAGGCTACCTCCTAGCAGTAAGGTTGATCATCAGATTGAGGTTATTTTGGGTTCTAAACCACCTACGAAAGCTCCATATCAATTAAACATCAAGGAGATGGCTGAACTCAAGAAACAACTCATGGAGCTTCTTCATAAAAGTCATATCCAACCAAGCAAGTCACCTTATGGAGTGTCGGTCCTTTTTGTTATGAAAAAGGATGGAACCATGAGGATGTGTATTGACTATTGGGCACTCAACAAGATCACGGTTAAAAACAGTTATCCTTTGCCTTGCATTGATGACTTGTTTGACTAATTCTTAAAGGAAGCTCTATTTCATTAAAGTGGGAATTGTCATTATCCCACTTGTAAAATAAGGTTTCCAAACCTTTATATAGTATATAAATATAACAAAATTCAACTGCATTGAAGCACATGCCATTTTATTTTAAACAAGGAAATGTCTACTCAATCACTTCTCCTCCCCCTGCCACTGCTTCACCTCTCTCTTCTCCTTGTCATCGTCGTCCAATTTCTTTCCATCCTTTTAATATTGGCTCAGTTGCTCCGAGTCTAGGTGGAGCCCAAGTCCCCATTCAATCTTTACTTTCCCCTTATTAATAAAACAATTTCGTAGACTTCCAATAACATGCTGTAACACTTCTAGTATAATGCAAATCCTCTCAAAGAATTGTCTTTTAATATTAATACAATGGCATGGAACCCCATGCCATAATAAGTTACATTTTTAAATAAATACATGCCATCTTAGACTGTTATTTTTTGCCTCCAACGCCTATACAATAATCTTGGAATTTCATCTCTCCACGCTATCAGGATTTAAACCCAATAGTAATGCCATCTCTTCTCTAATACGTCCACACTCATGTTCAGTGGTCGAAGAACCCATCCGATTGAGCAGATTATGGAGATGCGGATAGTGCTTGGCTAGACAATATACATGCCATAAATGATGACTGGTGTCTGTCTGATCAAATGGCTTCTGATATACCGTTCCATCTACCATTTGGTTGATTTCTGCAGCCACCTCCTGGATTGGCCGGTTCTCTATCACCATCGCTTCAAGCCGTTTTGCAAGGTCCCCCAGAACATACGGTTTCTTCTCCCTAGTTTCCATACTGCAAGAGATGGGGTGCACTGCATATGTGTGCGTGTTCGCTGCAGTTTTAATCGGCGAGTCATCGATAATGAGGATTTCACTTGACCTAGCAGTCCGGTTCATCACTACAGCCTCTGGCTTGACGAAGATGGGCTTGCTACCCCTCACATGGACCATAGTCAAGCAATCCTCCTGCGTTAGGAGAAAGTCAAATGGTAATATTACTTGCGTCTGATCGTGCATCATCTGTAGCAACGTTAATGCATTGTGGCGCATCATGGATGTCCAAACTCCCAATTGCAAATTGAACCCGGCCCTCTGTTTTAAGTGTCGCATGGTCATTATTAGATCCCACAGTTTCTCCCGTGTGATTAATGTGAATCTGTCTCTTTTGACCAACTTGCGACCGCAGGCTTTGGAGGGTGCAGTGACATTCGAGGACGAGCCACGCTCATGGGAGAAAAGGACACCGTTCAGATCAAAAACGATATAGTACTTTTGCCGTGACTCTGAAATGAAATGCGTCAGCATAAAAAATGGTACAAGTCAATTTTACCATCTACAATATTAGCGAATGGTGCTCCCGATGGTCGTTCAGAGGGTTTTGGTCGAGGAAACGTGAAGGGCGGAAATACTCTCCTCTACAATGTGGGGTCAATCGCATCCGATGGCATGTGGGCACATGCCATTTCAGCTGTAGACTCTGGTACAACTGGCTCAACAGTGGCATGGGGTGGTTTCGATGGCGTGTGATCACACGCCATTTCAGCTGGTGCCTCCGTTGGCAAAGTGGACATGACCGAACAGGCAGCAGGGGTGGTGTAGGGAGGTTCCAACGGCGCGTAGTCAGACGATTGGGCACACGTTGAGTCCGTTGGAAATGAGGATACGACCGGCTCGGCGGCTGGGGCGGCCTCATGCGGGTCCAATGGCGCCTGGTCACCGTCAGTTGGATACGTGGACAAGATTGACTCAATGGTATGGGCAGCATCAAGTGGAGCGTGGTCAGCTTGCTTGGCGTTGATATGGATAGTAGCCTCCACCAGCTCTGATGATTCTTGCAGGCAAGTAGAGTCCACTGGCGGATCTATATGCATGTCCAAATATCTCCCTTCGATTGAGATGGTATCCTCCCTACTGGCTACTAAAAACAAACTCATTAGCACATTGAATTGACTATACTGTATTTACCATCAACTGCTATTGAGGAACTAGGACCGATATCACTTGGGCGCACTACTGATTCCGAAGGATTGGACATACGTTTCGACCCTTGCTTGGCACTATCCTTCCTCGACACTAAAGGCTAGAGTTTGTATCTTAATTCAACTGAATAATCTCTACTTACCATTTCTTCTGCGACCTACATGGACAATGTTAGAAATGGTAAAAGGTTAGGAATGGATGTACTATTATTTACCTGATGGTTTGTCTTGTATGACCTTCCTCCGCTGCTCTTTGGCCACCTCAGGTTGGCCATCGTCGTCATCATCGTCATCGTCGTTATTGTGATTGTCACCATTGTGAGGACCATCCAAGTCCTCTTCGTCCTCCTCTTCTTCGTCCTCCTCTTCTTCGTCCTCCTCTTCTTTGTCCTCCTCTTCGTCCTTCTGCTCTTCCTGCTCATTATCTTTCTCTGGCTCCTCATCCCCCTCCTGCATTTCTTCCATAGGCTACTCAGGCTGGATGGCTTGTTCTTCCAGGACCATCTTGGGAAAATCATCTGGCTGAGTCTCCATCTCAAAATACAAGACATCCATAGCCTGTTTTAGTGCTTGACCTAGGACCGTATCCTCACCTGACTGTCTTAACATGGTTTCTACACGTTCTTGCACCCTTCGAAGACGACGAGATGAGAAAAACGTGGCCCTGACTTGAAAAGCATCCCTCATCCATTGTACCTCTCCATTGAGATTGGGGAAGGGGAGTCCGCCATAGGAATCTGAGTCAGGAGGTGGTGACTGGCTCCTTTCACTCAGCCCTTGATCTACAATGAATGGCATGAGCACACACGCCATAACCGCAAGGCATTACCTATCATCTTTTCGTTGCCCTTCTTCCTTTTCGAATCAAACGCCTCTGATCCCGACGACTGTCCAACGTGCTTTCGCTTTTTATGACCACTGTCAGTTTGAGCTTGGCTGGTGCTTGCCTATTTTGCCTTTGAAGAAGTGTCTCCTGCAAGGAATGGCATGAGACCACACGCCATTGCAAATATAATTTGTACCTCCTTTTTTCCTATTGCTTGTCTGTTTGTCCTTCTTCGACGCGCCACCAGTGCGCTTTTCAGTCCTCGTGTCTGAATATTCACAACGATCTATAATCAAAATGGTGTGAGGCCTCACGTGACCTTACCTTGTGCAGGTTGTGAGCTCGGCCTAACATCAGTAGCTGTTAACGCCGTTTCAGCATCTGGGGGTGGCCACGCTCCTGCATATAGAGCTTGTGAGATAACATTTAAACTTAAAGTGCGTACTCACCAGGTTCGCAGAGAAGATACTGTTTTTCTTTGGCAACTGTAATTATATGCTCCATTGAAGTCACCTCTTCAATGGAGTTTGTCACCGCAACACACGGGACACCCTTGAGTAGTGTGGCTCGAAAGAATAGTCCGCCGCAGTTGTACTCAACAACGCATTTGCCCTTGGAGTCACCCGCTATTGCGTTGAAGACCCAGCTGAGCATTTCCCATGCTGCACCTGGAGCTTTCTTTGGATTCGAAAGCTCCATAGCCGTCTTCAGTTCCTCAGGCACGGGTAAATTGACCTCCCTCAGATCAATTCGATCGGCCTTGTCGAACGAAGCTGGGAAGTCACTCCAGTCCCACTCTGCTGCAGGACCAATAACAAGGGCGAGTGTGAAGATGCGGACATTCGTCAGTATCTTCTTCTTAGCCATTATCCCATGGATCTCCCGCATCTCCTCGCCTTTCAACCGAGCCTTCACCTCGTTCAAGGCCTTCCAGAACTTGTGATAGGATTCGGAGTCGTAGATCATATAGTGGACTGAAGATTCCACCTTCGCAAGTCCCACCATTAAGTCAATGATGGAGCTGACTTCGTCTGCATGAGTGATCTCTTCGTTTGTGAAGTCCATCACACAAAAGATTTTCCCTACCTGCTCATCTCCGCGGGAAACGATGCTCCTCCACCTTTGATCCTCATCCGAATTCATGTATACCCGGTAAGGTTCTCGATAGGCCTCTGCTGCGGGGTCGAGCTGTTTCTGAAGCCGGCGGTCGACATCCCTCTTAATGAAATTTGGATACTGATCTAACTTCTCAGCTTTACTTTTCGTGGCATCCCGCAGCAGATCGATGAACTTGGGGGCCCCCTTCACGTAGTCGTCGATGTCTTCATTTGACAACTCCAGCTCTTCCATCATCTCTTGCGTGGTGTCGATGCTCACCCTCTCCACGGCCACTTGCTCGAAGATCCAATCCTTCAATAGCGCACGAGCTCTCAGAGTCGTGCACAAGTCCTCGTATGTCACAATATGGCCGGGAGTCATTTTGGTCTTGTTGAAGATTACCTCACCACGTAGAAGAGCATTAGTCATTGTCAGAAGGTCGTCGTCGTCTAGAGACCGCGAGAAACGCAAGGCGTTGAGCTTCAAATCATTGGGCTTCCGGCCGTCCTTCACACCCATTGAGTTTAGCAACTCCCCGTTATGGTACCTCCTCAGCACATCTACCCATTTGTCAAAAACAACTTTTGTCGCGAGTAGAATGTTATGGATGCTGAGTGTGTCATTGACCCCCAGTGTTTTCAAGAGAAGACTCGAGAATTCCTGCAATGGAAATGGCGTGAGGCCACATGCTATGCCACATGCAACGAGGCTTACCTGCCAGGCGCTAGTTGCTAGTGCACGTCCTTGTCCTGGTTTTTGTGGCTTCTTCAGTTGAACCCAGAGCTTCTGTGTTCGTGCCAATGTCTCGTGCAGACCTGATTTGTAGCACGTTTCTTGCTTCACATTTTGCGTGTGGGAGATGTATATGATAGATCGGAGGGGCGAGTTGCCTTTTATCAGGCGGACAACTCTTGTCTTGAAGACTTTCTTCACCTCCTCGCCCACCATAATATCCACAACTATCTGTTGCATTGCCAAGCTAGAATGCTGCCCAGAGACGGCATAGAACCGGATGTTCTGATCGTCCAACACCTTCCTATTGATCAAGTCTGGAAACCTCGTCTCGCCCTTCATTGTTCGGTAGTAGGGGATCATGTCTGCAATGTCGGGTGTTACTGGACTTGCCAGCATCTTCTGCTTCAGTTTCTCCACCCACTCATCAGATACTAGCCTGTGGTTGTATTTGCTTTGGATGTCGATACGGCTCACGTCGATTGTATATACTTTGTTGGAATAGTAACAAGTACTATTATCTGCGACGATTTTTGCTGCCTCTTCTTGCTCTTTCTACTCTTTGCGGCTCTTCTTTTTGGTGGGTGTAGTGTTTGAACCCGAGGCAATGGCATCACCGAGTAGCTTCTTTTTTGGAGCAGCAGAGTCGGACGTCGGCTTGAGCTTGACCACCCTTTTCTGCTTCGGGGTAGTTTCCAGATCGACCCCCTTCCCCTTCGCTTCGCGAACTGGAGGCACTCTCAACGGCTCAATGTTGGAATATAGTTTTTGAACATCGCCGTAGGTGAGGTCCGTGGATTCCATGTGATCTTCATAGACCCGCAGCGTCTTTGAAATTGTGGGCCTCCTGGACAACCTCTCCCTAGCTCCCTCTAGGAATTCCTCATAGCTGCTGCCCCCCTCCGGGAAGCCGCTAGGATGTGCAAGGTGGATCTTGAAGGCGGACGCTGTCTCTACCACAAGTGCCAGTCCATATTCTTGCATGGAACTGCATGGAGTGTCTGTCACTTGGATGAGGATCCCCATGCATTCTTTTCTCCTACCATCTGTGTTGTACAGCATCAAATCCTCGCCTTCCATCCCGAAAGTCCAACTGGTGAGCTCCTCCCCCTTCTCTGCATCCACATTGACAGTGGCTGGAAGAATAACGCAATTCCTCGCCTGTTCAGAAATGCATAACAATTAGAGCTGACAGATGACAAGCTAGCAGCTGGAAATAACGTGAGGCCACACGCCATTCACCACTGCATCAGATGTCTTGAGGCTGCATCCTAAGATGGCGTGAGGCTACACGCCATCTGTAACCGGACTGCACTCGAGAGCCCAATCGGTGCATGCCAATGTTGCTACTGAATGGCATGTGGCCTCATGCCATTTTCTACTTGGCCTAAAAGACTTACCATTTGAAGTCGAATGGAGGCCGTGACAATCAAGGCCGGACTCGCTAGCGAATGTGCACTGTGTGTGCAGCGGATCGTAGCAGCAAGGCTACTCTGCCACTTACAGTTGGAGAGTGGCACTGAAATCTCCCGGGACGCCAAGTGGGCTGCGTGTGGGTGGCGGAGTGGGCGGCGGAGTTGGCGGCAAAGTTACAAACTGGGTGTGTCTTGAAGTGGACGCCGATGCACACGAGCGCGATGCAAGCGCGAGTGTGATGCAAGCGCGAGTGGACGCCGATGCACACGAGAAACCTGTAGAGAAGGTAGATGAGCGCGAATGTGAGCGTGATCGCGAGTGGGAGCGCGATGCGAGCGCGAGTGTGATGCGAGCGTGAGCGCGAGTGTGCGAGCACGAGCGCGAGTGTGTGAGCACGAGTACGAAGCAAAATCCAAAACCTAACCTCACACGCGCGAAATGTCACAACGGTTGGTAATCCCGCCACGTCATCATTCCTCGGACTTGGGCGCCACCATTAATTTCTGGATTGCCGCGCGCATGCAAGCACGCAAAATCCAAAAGAAATCCGCAACGTCATCATTCCTCGGACTGCATGCACGCGAAATCCAAAAGAAAGATCATGATTGGGATATCATTTAATACCCTCGCTATATTTATACCATGCATGATTGGATATTCCAAAGCATCTTGTATTTCCAAAAATGGCAGATGTTCAGCTAAATAAAGAAATTCTATCTGTTTCTATTTTTCTCTCAAATCAATATTATAGCGTGTAGGCTCATGCAATTTTGAACCAAAGAAACCCAAAAAACGTTGGACCCAAAATATTTTGAAAAAACCTAAAAAACCCTAAACATTTTAAACCCAAAAATCCAGGCATCCTGTGGCGTTATTCCTTGAATGGCGTATGGGCGCATGCCATTTTCAAGGCCAAATGCTGAATGGAGAAAAATTCCCTTTCAGTGCAAATGCTGCAAAAGGCAGATGCCGAGCACAAAGGACTGTAACTACCTCACATGACACAGATAAACTTTTCTCTATTTGGCAAAGATAAACTTTATAGCGTGTGGGCTCATGCAATTTTGAACCCAAAAAATGCACCAAAAAATTCTCGGCGTCATCTGGCGTTATCTCTTGAATGGCGTGGGGCCGCATGCCATTTTTAGGGGCACATAGGAGTATATTCCTAGAATATTCTGACACGCGCGAGATTTTTTTGAGTTTTCTGGAGATCCAACCGTTAGATCGCAACTAGATTTTACAGAATGGTATACAATGTCTGAATTCTCGAACTCATTCCTAGGTTTATCATTTTTGTGCGCCGTGTTCTTGGTTCCGCTGAGCGCAGTGAGCGCTGCTTGTGTAAGCGGCGTTGTGGGCTGTGGTTTATGCGTCTACGAGCGGTTGCGGCATTGCGAGTGCCATTGCGAGCGGCAGTTTATGCGAGTGGCAGTTTGTGCGAGCGGCGCTACGAACAGTTGCGGTGTTGCGAGCGGCGCTACGAGTAGTTGCGGTGTTGCGAGCGGCATTGTCTTTGGTGTGGCTACCGCTTCCTCTTGATATTCAGCACTTGTGCTTCCTGGTATGTTCACCATAGAATGGCTTAGGACCACATTTAGAAATGGCATGAGGCCACATGCCATCTTGGGCCCTTGCAATTTCATGGCTAGCGTATTGTCATGTATGTTTTTACTTGCCTGCAGCTGTGTGTATATCAAGATGGCATGAGGGCTCATGCCAATTTTGTGAATGCGAAATTTCACGTGGGTGTCAATAGCATGTTTGAATAATGGCATGTGGCCTCATGCTATTGAGGTTGTTTGGTATGTTATGATTTAGGCCATTCTCCAATCATTTTTTGTATGGTCTTAACTTCTTTTCTGCACTTTCAGAATGGCCTTCAGGGTTGGGAAAAAGGTTTACATTTTGAATGGTGGGAAGAGAGTTGCAAAAGGGACCCTTGTGTCTATGGATCAGAACTTTGTTATACACTGTTAAAGGCTTGGGGAAGGCAATGCTGCTGTATCAGTAGAGACTGTCTTCGATGGGAATGTGGTCGCTATTGAACGAGGAGAGATGGTCGTCAGGATAAATGTTGTTGTTGCCCTGAAAAATCTTCAGAAGAAAGCAGATGTTGGGGACAGCGTAAGTGCGACGCATGTTCCCTCCGTGGATCTTAAGAACCGTGCTACATGGATTCAGGCGAAGGTGTTTCTAAACAACCCCGAGGGGGAGGTGGTAGCTGAGGGCTTAGCCACAGTTGTCGATCCAAGAGATGCGGTTGCTAATCAAGAATTGGGCTGGGATGATATTGGAGTTGCGATTTTAGAGGTTGTTGACACAGAAGAAAACAGTCTGACTATTGGAAGCATTGTGCGGTGGAAATTGAGGCACTTAGTGTTTGAGAATATGAAGGATTCACAATCAAACACCACTACAACTGATGACAGAACATCTCTTCATGGGAAAAGAAAGTACACCTTCCTAAAGCGCAGCCAAAGGGATCTGAGCAACGAACCGAAAAGGCAGAAAATGGCGATGGAGGTTTGAATGGTCTCGACAGTTGCTTGTTGCAAGAGGAGGTGCTGTCAACATGCTGATTGGGATGCTATTGAAGAGGAGAGAGCAAGATACAAGACATTGTCCTGGAAGGCAGCTCGCAATTTTGTGTATGAGGCATTACGGTCATCTGTTGATGCTTCAGAACATCAGGTGGGGGGCATGGTCTTCCAGAGGGGTTTGGTCTGCATGAAGGCATGGAGAATCATTTATGGAGTCCCTCGAACCACATTCTACAGAATCAAAACTGAGTTCGAGGAACAAAGGGTTCAACAGGGAGCCCATGGGAACGACGGTACGCACAAAACCAGGGGCCATGTTGTATATGGAGAGGCAATCTTCAAGAGGTTTGTCGAGACATGTAGCGAGCAGCAACCACATAAAACTCGCCTCTTGGAAGATGGAACACGAGACACCCAACGAGTTCTCCCTTCCATGTATACCAAGGGGGCCATATTGGAAGATGTGAATCAGGAACTCCAGAGTAATGGCTACAGGAAGCTGAGCCAATCTAGATTTAGTAGATTGTGGAGCAACAGGTTCAGGGATGTGAGTATAGGAAAGTACTCCAGCTTTTCAAAGTGTGACGAGTGCACTGCTATCAAAATGGCTTTGTCGAAGAATTCTTGCAGCGCTCAAGAGCGAGAGACGTTGGTTAGAAGGCGGCTCGACCACAACATCGAGCAGAGAAGCTGCAGGACTACATATTATCATAACAGGATTCTCTCCATGGAGAGACCTGACTCTTACCTCTGCATCATCCACGACAAAATGGACCAGAAAAAGACGTGCTTACCTCAACTCAATCCTGCCCCCAAGGCAATCTCTTCATCCATGCAGCTGCCTGTGTCTCTGTTTGGCATAATCGCTCATGGGCATGGTGCCCAGAACTATGGGAACTTCTTTGTACCTCTATGAGGTGGCGGGGGTGCAAACATGATGATTGCGTCCCTAGCAAAACACTTAAGGTCTCTGCAAAGTGCGCAGACTGAGCTGAACGGCCAACCCTTGCATAAGGCCCTTGTCGATTAAACCCCATACAGGGTTCAGCTGGAGGAGGAGCAAAGGCTTGCAGTATCGCGTGGGGCCCCATGCCATCCCAGTGAATATGTTGGCCGTCAGATTGTAGGGTTATCACGTGAGGCCTCATGCCATTCCGACGAGGCTGGTCGCCCGGTGAATGCACAGCCTCATCCAAACGAAGCAGAATCTCAAGGAAGTTCTTGCGGCCGATGTGGCCTTCCACCCCATCTTCTGCTCCAAACAGACAATGCTGGCAGTGAGAACAAAAACATGTACGTCTTCGCGTACTTGGCGATGCTTGTTGCCAAAGGCATATTTGAAACGGTTACACTTGGCTTTCTCATGGTTGGGCACACTCATGAAGACGTCGATGCCATGTTCAGTCACCTGGCAGAGTCCCTCCGGCGATCCAATGTACTCACCCTCCCACAACTCTACGATGAATTCCAAAATTGCATCAAAGGCACTGTTGAAGCTGCACTTCTGACAGAGGTTCCAGACTTTAAGGGGTTTGTAAGAGGCTACATCAGGGACGGATCCGAAACGTTGATTGGCCACTCCAAGCCTCTTCAGTTTCATTTCAGCATGTGTGACGGTGCTCCAGTGATGAGGTACAAGATGAGAGAATGGGACACAGTGTGGCTGCCAGTGGACGGCATTGAACTCTTCAAGAGAGATCCCATAACTGGGGAACCTATGATTCCTCAGGGTTCCCCACGGCCGATGCACCTGGATGGACTCAAAGACCAGGAAAGTATAGTGGCCGGGATTAGACAGCATATTGCCTTCTGGAAGAGGGGGTTGGTGTTTGGTGGAGAATCCTATTTTCAGAGGTGCAAGCCTTTGCTCGAATACTGGGAGAAGATTATATCTGCTATCCAAAATGGGCCGGTTGTATATGAAGAATTGGAAGAGTCCTTTTGGCCAGAACCCAGAGCATCAGATAATAGCGGAACAATGTCCTCTGGAAATGCAGTGACAGATAACGATGTTAAGGATCACTATTGTGGGCCGAGGAACAAGAAGCCGGATTCAGCATTCAATCCAGTACAGGTCTGCAAAGGAATGGTCGTGCTTGTCAAACCCAGTAATAAAAAACAAATGATATGGGTGGGGCGTTGCATCACTGATGCAGAGGACGTGGAAACTAACTCCTTCAATGTAACTGTGGAGTGGTTCAAGCCAAGTTCCGGATATACGAAGGATTGCCTAGAAAAGAGATGGGTGCTGAATCCAAGGGATCCCAGCATGAGCATATCGGTGGATAATGTTGTGCATGGTTGGATGCGGAAGCAGAGTGCCACCATCACCTTGCCAGACCATGCAAGAGATGCAGCAAGAGCATTCATAACCCGGGTTCAAGGTGAGATTCATTAATATTCCTTTACTAAGTTTCTAATGTATTTTATTTCAAGGTGAACAATCCGAATCTGAATCAGAGGAGGTGTGATGGCATGTGGCCTGAGATGATATGACATATGCATTTACCAATCACATGTGCATAAATCTAATAATATGGCGTGTGGCCCATATTAATGGGTGCTGTTTGTGTGCTACTGGAGCAAATCAAATATATCTATGAGAAAGCTTGTTACTCTTCCCACTCTACAAAGGCACTAAAGTGCTCTACTGCCACTTGACAAAAAGATAAGATGAGATCTCACACTTGATGGTCAGTAGCAAACTTCTCTGCCTTAACTTAAGCCACTTATAAATTCCATTTGCACACCACTAGAATTTCATCAAGTTTTGTGGCAATATCAATCACTTCTAAATTAAGCTTGTCTTTAACATCCTTGCTCAAATGCAATCCCAACTCCGTGATGTTTTAGAATGTTTACCAAACATGGAAAAGTAAGGACTTAAGTTGATTCCACTCTACTAGCTATTCTTGTAGGCAAATTGCACCAAAAGAAGACATAAATCCCACTATCTTTGACTTTTGCCAATGCTATATAACATATCCTCAACCACTTGATTCACATGCTTGATTTGCTTATTTGTTTGAGAATGATCTCCACTTAAGACATTTAAGTCACTTGTATAGCATGTAGAAAGCTCTTCCAAATCCACTAGTGAACTATGAGTCTTGATAGTTGATGATGTCCTTTGACAAACTAAATTAAGAAAGACCTTCTCTAAGTAAACCACAACCAAGTCTAAGGCATTAATAGTTTTCTGAAGAGCTAAAAACCATACATACTTCTCCATTGATCCACTGTAACCCATACTTCTTCCTTTTGCCTTTGTGTTTGTGGCAAATAAGTAATGAATATAGATATTACACCAATGGCTCTAAGAAATGCAAAAGTCCACCCAACTTCTTGCATCTCTTTCTTAGAGCTCACATGAATTGCAATACTTAATGATATTAACCTTTATGTTCCTCTAATTAAAATTGTGTTTAATCAGCTCATACATTTTCTTTCTATTTCCCCACCAAGCTTTTGGATGATCATGATAGTGGAATAGAACTTGATTAATCAGCAAATCCACATATAAAAAATACATATAGTTATTATAGAAGAACATCCCATCCACCAATGAGAAAGGTGCTTTCCTTTTGGCTAGCAAAGAGACCACCTCATCATGAAGCTAAGCATGCTCAACCAACTACCCAAATTTGCTAACCACCTTACTCAAATGATGACAAATTGTGTCTATAGCTTTGTCACATGATCAATACACAATAAAGCATCCACCACCATATTCGATTTCCCTAAATGATGTTTGATAGGAAACTCCCCAAACATCATAAGTTTGATAATCTAGAAAGCTTTCTTTGTGGAGGGTTGTATTGTTGGCTTACATAGTTTTTCATGTTGATTACACCTTCGTTAATATTATCTGCTTGTGTTTAGTGTGGTGTTGAATTGCATTGACTTTTAGACATAGTGATTCATTCCTTGATGTTATGTTATCCATAACTGGGTATTGATAAAGGATTGGTCTTAGATACTAATATCTTTGACTTTGGTTAGCCCAATTAGTAGAGAGATTTGAGTGGTAGTTTACTTTTACTTTCTTTTAGCTTTATTTTAATGTTGATGGCATTGAAGTGATATTTTAACATTGATATTATTGAAGTTGAGATTGGATTGAGATAAGATGTTCTCTATAAGTATATTGTGGAAGTCAAAATTTTCATCTATGATGATTCAAATGGTTGGTGGTTTGTTGAGCCTATTAGAGATTGATATTTTATTTTATTAGATGATTTGGCTATACCTTTGTGTTATTAATATTCATGTATTTTCTAGTTAGCAACTATGATAGCATTTAAACACACTAAATGGCAATGTAAGACCAAAATCCCTAAGTCCCAAAATCAAGCTAAATGTGTGCTATATGGCAATTAGTGAAGTTAGAATCATATAAGCATACATGTTTGGATAAAATGCTTTGAGTGGAACTCTCAAAGAAGCACTTGAGAAATGAGCATAAAGAGATCAATAAGTGAGTTTCTAGAAAGGGACAAAAGAATGATTAATACCTGGCAAATGTAATGATATATAGAAGTGTTGGAACCAAGTCTAAGACTAAGTTTGAGATTGAGTCTGAGATTATGTCTGAGATCGAGTCCAAAATTGAGTCCAAGATCAAGTCTGAAATGGAGTCTAAGACCAAGTCCAAGCCAAATCTAGGCTCGAGTCTGAAATTAAATCCAATATTGAGTTTGAGTTCAAGTCTAAGATTAAGTCTGAGTTTGAGTCCAAGTCCAAGACCGAGTCTATAAATTCTTATCTTTTTATTTTTTTAGTTTTTATTTTGTTGAATCTGCACCATCATTAGAAATTAGTTGGGGATATGTTGGGCTTGTAGAATTGTTTGGAGTGTACAAAGCAGTGTCACCCATGCAATGCAATTATATTCATCTCTTTCCAAGACAAATCTTGTGCTGATAAAACAAGTGTTGATCTGAAGAAGCAACCACCATCTTTCATAACCATCTTATTGTCATTGATGACAAGTCCAAGATAATATCAGCAATGGTAGAGGATCCCATCAATTATCCACTGGATTATATATCTTGGCTATCGGATGCATCCCCATATAAGCGTCACCCACTACATAGAGTTGGTCATCCATAAACACAACTTTCAAGGATATAGCATTGATGCCAAAGAACTCTATCAATTCATGTGTAGTTTGAAGATCAATAAGATAGAACTTGCTACCAATTGCTTAACACACAAATCCTCCTATATACTGATGTGGAATAATCATCCACTCTTTCTTGGCACTTCTGGGATTGAATGATCAAGACTTCTTTCCCATGATTGAGAAATACTGTTACCACCAGTATACCTTCAATCAATCCTTGTACAGAACAATCATCATAAAACTTGGCACTGGAAACAAGATTCCTCCATGCTCTATTCACTTTATGTATTTGCCTGTGGGCTGATAGTGGCACTCACAAGAGGCACTGGTATGTAGAATCATTGTCTAATACAGGAATCAGTGTTGTTGTTGCCATGGTTGAGAGACCTATTTACCTTGAATTCAAGAGGTAGACTCTGTTTGTCCCATCACCATCACCGCCCATTACACACTTCATGGATCATTCCATGTACTATTAACCTCAAAGAAAAGTTACCTACCTGATCATTGCCCTAGCTTTCTTGATATTGATTTGCTCCTAGCCATGACAAACCTCCCTCTTGCTATAGGAATTTTCTAGCACTGCCTACATCTATTCAATGCATCTCTCACATTCTTCTTGATGCCCATACCCAAGAATCAATAGTGTGAGTTCAACACCTAAAATAGGTTTTCTTTGTCATAAATATGGCCATAACATGTATAAAGTCTTTCTTTAGTTCCTACAACATTCATAGCTTTGATGGTTTTATATTCAACATTTAATTCTTGTACAAGAAAAATATGTGGTTGAGGAAGATTAAATTTAAGATTATTTTTTTATTTTACTTTATTAGTGAGCTATATTGGATTGAGTTTTTACAAAGCTTACAACATATTTGAGATAACTATTAATCATGACACTTATATGAGCTTGGTTTACAAAGGTTATAGCCAATGAAATATAGAGGATTATAATTAAACTTATAACCTACATAAAATTAACAAAGTTAACCAACTTTGTTAACTTGTATGGTTATGCTAATGTTATGTTAAATATTCTTGAGCAAGCCTGTCTTAGAGGATACTCATTTTCCACAATCTTTGTATTATATGAGATTATGCTATTTCCAGAAATCCCGCTAAAAGAGAAAAAGAAAAATTAACAAAGAATCCAATAATTGACTAACAAAGAGAAAGGCAGTGACTACTCATAATGACTAAACATGAGTTGTCACAGAAACCTCACATGTGATCCAGCAACCCTACAGTGCATGGCCAATAGAGATATCTAAAAAAAATCCTGCATGCTAAAATAGCTGCCATTGGCAATACATTCAATCACACTCATCTAAGGCACAAGTCCCAGCTTTGTTGGGAGTGTCATGTACATTTTGGTTATTTGAAAAATTTCATACTAATCATAACATACATAACAATCATCATCATACTCATATATTTAAACGAAAGAGCCGGTATAATAATAGCATATACTGGCGACACTTATTCTGGGCATATGCCAAAATCTAACGGCTGAGATTAAACAACTAGCAGGGAACCCAGCTCCGCTGGGATAGTTAGATGCTAATTCTAAAAAGAGAACAATTTATTAAAACTTGCTTAAGTTCAATACGTAACAAGCACTTGGTTTATTTAGTTTTTACTTAGTGATTGCAACCAAACACTATTTCTTAAATGGTTTACTGGAATAGAATAATACAAGCTTGGACTCAAAGCTTAAAAGAATTATTCAACACATGAAGAGGTGGCTTAATCATATTCCTCAATTTGGTATATTATTTGGGCATTCTAGATCAGGTTCATCACCTTCTATAAGCTCATTGGGGTTGAACAATAGACTACTAAGCATTTTCCATCTCAAGGCATTTTTAATTTATGCCCATGTGAATAAGGAGTAGTTCCCTTAGGGTGGGGTTCCATGCTCCACCCACCTGGAAATTTCTCCTCACCCCCTCCCCCCCCCAAAAACAACTTTCCCCTCCTTATTTTTTTAATGGTTACATTACATGTAACCCTCTTTTTTATATGCCACATAAGGCTACACATTAACTTCTTTTTTTCCACATCATAATGGATTAGGGTGCCATTTTGTTTTACCCTAAATTGAGTGCATAGCATGCCATAGCTTGGCAATTTTTCCTTGGCAATCATTTCCCATGCTGTAGAGATTGTGATGAGGTATTTAAATTTGGTAGAGTTGTTCTTTTTGGAGGAGGACATGATCTTAGTTCCAGTTTCAAGAAAGCTTTTGTATATTCGAATGGTGGAGGAAGCGATTGCTATAATACTTTCTATGCCATGTTCTACTGCAACTTCATTTATTGAAAGAGTGATCACTAAAAAGGAGCTCCTAGGGCTATTGATCAATGTGGATTACATCAAGCCAAGAAGTTTCCACTGGTGGTATCAAACAGAGCTTTAGGTTCTCTATATAAATCCACAAAGATTCAAAGAAGTTTTTTAGTATCTACATTCACTTTTCTTTGTGACCAGCTTGCTCCAAAATTGGCTAGGAGGCCTCCTCCAGGTTTGGCAAAAATACCAAAGTAGCACTTAGCTATTTCAAAGCAAGTAGATATTGCTTTGAAACGCTTGGCATTCGGGGATACATGGCAAATAATTGGTGATGCATTTAGAGTGGTTTCATGCACTCAAGCTTGTCTATGCTGATTCAGGTATTCATTGCTTGAGCATGAAGGACTAATGATCCATTGGCAGATGAGGAGGGAATAAATGAAGTTATAGCATGATTTCAGAGATTGCATGGATTACCAAATTGTTGTGGTGATATGGCAATTGAGCTCCTAGGATCAGAGGATGCAATAGATTGGTATGCTAGGGCAAAAAAGTACTACTCAATGGTAATTCAAGTTGTGCTGACAGAGGATAAGAGTGTGCTTTACTGGTTTTGGTCTTATATCCAAACAAGTTTCATGGCAAAGAGCAATACAACTTTCTTCATTCTTCTATGAGGATTGTTGTCAAGAAATCTTTTGGAATTTTAAAGAGGCAATGGAAATTGCTTGGTTAGAAGGGATTTAGAGGACATCTAGGCATTCTTGTGAACAACATCATGTCTTGTTGTGTGCTGCATACCTTGATGATCATAAGGAATGACAGGTTCATGGAAAATTTTGACCCTAATAGATCTAACTACAATGCAGACTACCTTCCACAGATTTTATTGTGAGAATGAAGTGGTCAGTTATATGGATCTCCAAAAAGTTTTAATGCCACATTAAACTCTCAAAGGCATTCATGTATAAGCTAAACACAATGGACATCCTTATTTAATGCAAATAGTGCATTCAATCTATTTAACTCCTTGATAGTCTGCAAGAATAATGACATATATTTATTCAATGACTACTAATGGTGTGTTAATTTGTTGTAGCTATTGAAATAATTTATCATGGGAAACTGTATTGACTAAGTTTTATATATCAAAACAATCCCCTATACCATATTTTTGAATTGTCCATGAAGTTGTGAGTTTCATTGCTACAGCTATCATTTGTCATTTTGTTTTTTTAAATGCTATTAGAATAGGGAGGGATTCCTTGGACTTCAAAAAGTGCTAGCAACTATGCTAAGTTGGTACTTGAACTTATATAAAACACCTGTTGTTATAGGATAAAATGTGATGAGCACATAGTGCATTAGGAAGTCATTATTTGTTACTGAATATTTGTTTATAAATATAAATTGTTTAATGTACTCTTAAATATCTCTTCTTTCTTTTCAAATGTTCTTATGAATATTTTTAATAGAATATAATTTTTATCAAACTCATTAGTATAATGTTATAATTTATAATTTTATATTATTCTTTCAGCTAATAACTATTGTTTTATTTTATTTTAAATCTTCATATAACTGGGATATAATCAAGAAATGGATTTGATCTTTCAGTATGTATGAGATAGCTTATACCATATTAGATACCATGTTATTAATAAGACATGAATGCATAATTTTATTATAAAGCATTAGTACAGGTTTGTCTTAAAACTTTACATCAGCTTTATTTTTTGTTTCAATTTTTTATTATATCAATCCATACCTAAGCATAAGGAAAATATCGTGTTAGTTCAAATGGTAAATTAAGTATTTTATAAAAAAAGTTAATGGTTTCGAAATAGAGTAAAATTATATGTCACATTTGTGAGAAAAATACAACTCAGTCAGTAAAGATAGAAAATCTATTTTATTAAATATTTATATTAGATATTTTATAAAAATATTAATACATGTGTAAAACCTTTCTAACCAGAATATAAGTTACTAATAGATCAAGAGTATGTAATACATTTTGTAAGTTATAATATATAAGATAACTACTACAAAAATTAAATGATGAAGAGAAAAAATATTTGAGAAAGAAAAACTTAGAATAAGAAGAAAGAAATTTAATATAAATAAAATTTTAAATATTAAAAAGACTGGTGTATATGAAATTCTCATGAAAAGTGATTTAGGTTTAAAATTAGTAGAGAAACTCTAAAATTAAATATCTAGATTGTAACCCTTAAAGTTGAAAATT
>NW_003314367.1:518981-519249 GCF_000143415.4 Selaginella moellendorffii | reverse complement strand
ATTACTGAAGGATTTTAAATCATATATAGCTAAATAGCTAAAAAATTTAAATATAAAAATTACTATCAGATTATTAAAAAATGCTTACTATTCACCAATTATCTAAAGGAGAACATTATTATAAATAAACTTAGATTATAAGAAATATTAAAAAATTTATTAGAAACCTACATCTAGCACATTCATATTTATATAATCATATTTTTTATTTTTAATACTATATTTAATATAATATAATAATATTCTCAAAATATATTAAAATTGAAGT
>NW_003314367.1:514868-518781 GCF_000143415.4 Selaginella moellendorffii | reverse complement strand
GTCAAGCAAAGCCACAAAGGCTACAACAGGCAGCTTCTATTTAACTACTTATTAGAGCAAGAAAATATCATGCTACAGCTTACAGTTTCTCATTCCCTAGACATTCCTCAGATGCCATCCAGAGGAGGTTAACACTTTAGAGCCTTACAAGCACCTCATAAATTTCCCTTAAAGAGATGATGTGCAGTTCTATGGTTCTTTAAGAATACCTGCCAGTTTGCATCTGTCTTGAACATGTCTTCGTTAGGTCCATTGGAGCAAAGGGTAAACATAAATGCAGAGTTTTCATAAATAGCATTTCCTTCCAAATACAGAAGTGACAGGGATGAATTAGAATAATAGAGGCATGAGAATACATAGGATATCATCTTGTATGAGGTACAATTCACTAGAATACTTTTATCTTTTTATACTTACAGAAGTTTGAAACTTTTACAGAATAGTCTGGATGTGGCCTAAAGAAGAAAGATTGTATGAAGGAAAGTTTGTATGAAATTGTAAATGTTTATCTTCACTTTCTCGAGCACATCAGGATTTTGCTTTAGGAAACCATCAGCCATCGAGTTGTGACCAGCGTTTATGTACATGTTGAGCATGTCTATGATTTCAGCGCTTCCAGAGACTCTCCTTTGTCATCCAGCTCATCCATGAGCAACAAAAGAATGCTTGTTTCCTGTGTCTTTCTAGAAGCTCTTTGCTGGTTGATCAGGTCCTGGATAAGCTTGATGACCTTTCACCTGGCCTGAGAATGGGAAAACATCACAAAACTATGTAAGACAATGCATATGGCTTTTACCTTCAAGGCTTTGTTGTAGGCAGTGTTGGGGAAGTTGATGGGGAAAGCCTGAATGCCTTGGTTGACAATGTAGTACAAGGAGAAAATCTCATCCACATCGAGACTGGAGTCTTTCCTATATAAAATGTAGAGGACAGTTAGAGTACGTGAACTGTCATATCAGAAAAAACCAGTATCAAAGAGAAAATAAGACAGAGAGGAAGTAAACATCACTTACCCTTCTCATCTCGGTAAGAAGAACAATCTTATGCTCCGTAGGCCACCTTGCAAGGCATGCTGTTGTAGGGGCACGTACTGCTTAAGAGCTTTGGGATTGTTCACAGTGACTCAGTAAGCTTCTGGAGCTTCAAGTAGCTCTCTTCAGTTAATCTCGCAAACAGATTTCGTCCAATGAGCACAACAGCGCTCTTTGGCCATCCTGTCTCAAAGCTGTCTTTGGAGAGCACGAATTTGCATGCCTCTGGTGTGGCAACCAGGACGGTGGGCTGCTAGAACAGAAATGCCTTGTAAAACCCACTCGATTATACCTGAAACCAAGAAGTGACCCATGAAAGAGTATGGTAATCCAGACTTGAAGGCTCTGAGAAAAGCAGCCATGTTGATAAAGACGGGCCATCCAAGCGGACCCGGTGGAAGTGGAGGCTGTCCCGGCTTTAGCACCGGCTCATAGTACCACTTGTGTAAAAATCTCGAGAATGTCGGCAAAGCAGTCACTGCCATGTTGCTTTCCAGTGATAGAGGAGGAAGAACCCCATAATGGTACAGCGTTGGCACTCAACTATGGTGTCTGATTAATTGAGCAGCCAGTCACGTTCATATTAGTGGCTCCAGTGACGATAACTCGAGAGCACCACTGCTGTATTGGCAGTGCATTCCTCGTTGGGAAATTTCAAGCAAATACTGGATATTTTGATCGGCTCCAAAACTGTAAACACAAAATTTCAAGATTGTATCCCCACTGCAAGAATATGGCAACCATAAATTCTCTGCCTTTCATTATTAGAGCTCAACACTGAATCTCAGTAGTTTCCAATCAAAAGAACCAAAATAAATAAATCCCAGCCTTTCTGCCACTCCTGGGAATAAGAAGGGAGACCTGCAATAGGAAAACCAGGCTGTAAAACACACAAGCACCTCCAAAAGCTCATTCATTGGAAATAAGAACAACTACTTTTTCTAGAATTCGACATATTCTACTTTACCATAAATTACCTGGACACAGTGTCATGAGTTTAAGGTTGATTAAACCTGCAATCCTTACTATTATGTGCTGAGATTACTTCATTTTCACATTTTTACATCTTCATTTTCCGATCCATCTTTTCTCCTACAGAAACATCAAACGTCAGTAAGTGATCCACATCAATGAGAAAGAAAAGTGCCACAAAGATATCAGAGTCAATAACAATAAAAAGAATAGTTGTATTGATTGTGAGCCATTAGCTTGAATGCCACAGCAGTTTGTAAAAATAATCACAAGACTGGATGTGTAGTTTACAATGGCACAAAAGGGAAGAGACCTCTCTTACCTCACTCATTTGATCGAGAAAAACATGACTTGTCATCTTTCTCTCTGAAACATACACAAAGTGAGCAAATGAAAGGAGTTGAGAATGTAAAGGCACATATATCTGGTGAGCTCGATGACATAGCAAAAGTGTACATGACAACATCAATCCTAGAGGTCCCACCTCGATCAGGCTGCTTGCATTATAGAATTGCTGCTGGATCATCGCTGCCATCTTCACTCGGACTGGGACTCAGCTCAAAAGTAACGATGTTTGTCGAAATAAATGCTACTTTCTTCATGAATGACAAATATCATTGGTGCTATTCAGACTGAGAAGGACCGTCTCCATTATAAAGCCACACTAATAAAAAAGAGCATAAGTGAAAGCAATGGAAAACATGAGAGCAATACCAAGAGGAAGCAAGAACGAATGTTGGAGTTCTGTACTTGTGTTTGCAAGTGAATCCAAGCGTTCCCTTGCTGGCCTGGCATACTCACAAGAGGAGGACAACAAAAGGCCTCGTCCAGTAGTTTTATCATTGGTGCCGCCAAGGTTTCACTGCCACCAAGGCCAGCAAGCCCAATTTCCGTCCAGCTCTCGCCTAAAGAGATTGAAGGATTTTGCAACTTCTACCACATTCTGTTCATCATTTGGTTTTACTGTTACTTTGAAAGATTGAATCAGCAACTCACCACAGCTGAGAACAGTTTGAACCAGCTACGTTCTGGCACATAAGAAAATTGGTATGCTATTCAGATGGAATCACGTCAAGGATTGAGCAACTGAAACTAAGCTTTTCACCAAGGCAAGAACAAATAAAAAATGTAATAAAATTACCAGTCCTTCCCCCTGGGTCAAGCAGATAAATTCTAATTGCTGACCCACTGCATTGGCCAGTGCCGGGTGCTTCCTGGCCTGAGTCGCATGACACAAGATCAGATCACCCGAAAGAACACAAAACCTGAGGAGTTACCTGCTAATTTCCAGAGCTTTCTCATGGAACCCAAGGAGAGCCTCTTCCCGCAATAGTCCACTTTCTTTTTTTATTGAAACGACCAAGGAAACAAACAGCCTGTCAAACACACTTGAGGAGAGTTACTTACCTCCTAAACCTGATCAGCTGCTGATGGTGAACGTATCACTTGGCTCTTTTCAATCTTGGCATATGCAACTCACTGTCCTTGGCAAATAAAAAGGTTCTGCAGGATGCTCGTCAGTGCTCTGGTATGGAGCGCTGAGCTTGTTGACCACATGCAAACCAGCCAGTTCTCGCCTCTCTAGGATGTTCCTTTTGACAGAAGAATAGTACGCAATGGCCAGCTCAATCCAGGGCATTGGAATTTGAAGACATCGCAGCCAATTCTTGCATCTACAAGAACAAACAATGGAGGCTGAAGTGGAATCCAGAAAAGCTTACCTTCCATATACCAACTTATAGCATGGAAGGAGAGTCCCGCAGCCAAGTTGTGACAGAGAGAGAGAGAGAGAGAGAGAGAGAGCGAGCTTGCAGCTCACAATCTGCCCTAAAACTTTCCTTGATTTGGAACGTCATTAAAATCACATTGAAGCGTTGCCACCCCTTTGGCACTTGATCTATGCCGTCTAT
>NW_003314367.1:509127-514418 GCF_000143415.4 Selaginella moellendorffii | reverse complement strand
AAGTTTTGGAATTGCATGATAATAAGTGAAAGATGTTAGCTTTATGTGTTATATTTTCTTTTATAAAATTATAATATTTTACATATTTATCATTGATATTCCCTTTTTACCTAATATTTATATTCATGAATTTTTAGAGTAATATTTAAAATAGAAAGTATTCTATATATATATCATAAACATTATTTCTGTAGTTATTTTTTATAAATCTGAAATAAGATTATTATCTCTCTATATTCATGTATTTATATTTAAAATTAAGTCTTTATAACACTGTTATGAATGCTGAAATTTTATGATGATAAATGAATGGTAATGTTTTACTCTATACTGGGGTAGAGTAGGGTTTGATGATATATAACCTTTTCTTAATGCTAGAACTATAATATATCAGGAAATTCATGAATGGTATATAGAAGGTTTAATATAATATAATTAAATTTCTTTATATGGTCCATGTACTAATGTTGTCTCAATCATATTTATACCTTATTATGTTTTTCATGTATAAATGCAATGTAGGATAAAGTGGTAGAAAATTTATGATATTATATAAATCTTAGGCTACATCTTAGCCAATTGACATCTCAATATGTTTAATTTCATTTATATTTATATTAATAAATAACATAAGATTACTAATACGAAAATATTTTAATAATAACAGATAAATAATAAGAGGCAGGCGGTGCTAGGAATTGCAAGAGCGAGAGGAGGGTTGTCATGGTCAGGAGCAAATCAACACCGAGAAAGCTAGGGCGGCGATCAGGTGTGGCTTTCCTTTGCAGTTAATAGAGCAGGAATTGATCCATGAAGAATTGCATGAAGAATTGCAGGATCAAATCAGTGAAACAGACTGGCTCAATAGTTCATGAAGAATTGCATGAAGAATTGCTGTAGATTAGACTTTATAGAATAAAAGTAATATTAGTCTATGAAAAAATTGTTATTAGTATTTGAAAAGACCAGTTTGACATAAAAGGATCAAAATCATCAAGTTCCAACTGTCATGCATGCAAAGTGTTCCATCAAAGGAGCAACAGGCTGCTGAGAACTACCTTGTCCAACTCTTTGAAGCCATCAATTTATGTGCCCTTCATGGCAAAAGAGTCACAATAAGTAAGTATTCAAATAACACACACAAAAAGATTATAGAATTTATCAGCCAGCTTGAAAATTATACATTTAGTCTATTGGCTTAGAGGAACCTTAGAGCACTTCATTTGATACTACATTTCTTTTTCTTGCAAATTCACTTAGAGTTTACTATGCAGCTTATACTTATTGATTAGAATCCTCAAATTTTTTTAGAAAATTGCTGCTACTTTCAGGCATAAATCACTGTTAATTTCAGGCATCCTCAACCACATACTTCTGAGAAATTAAATTTAGTATCGGCACAAGATCTTACTTGGAAAGAGACATAATTAAAAGTAAAAGTAAAATAACATAAGATTACTAATAAGAAAATATTTTACATAACAGATATCTAGAACTATTAACTCCTCTATTTTAAATTATAAAATATCATATTTTTTATAGAAACTATTTTATTTATATTCTAATTTAGATTTTTTTTCTTTATTGTATTTAGTATTTTTAAAATTTATTTAACATTATTCTCTAAAATTACATTATATTTCTATTTTAGAATTTTTTTTCATATTTTTATTCGATATCCTCTCCCTTCAAAATATCATACTTTTTAGAAGTACTATCTAAAAGTTAAAGTATTATATTTTATATCATTAAGATTCTTTCTGTATATGTTTTTATATAGAGAGAATGCTAAAATGAATTAAGATTATTACCTTTATGTTTAATTTCTTTTTATATAAATTTACAATGAGGCTAAATCTTTCAATGAAAGCTAAGTTTTTATCCTTATATTATGGTATTCATGATTCATAATATTGTTTTTTCCTAAAACCATAACATATCAGAAAATGAAAAAATGGTCCATATATTGCTTTATTAATAATAAAATTTTAAGTGATGATGAATCACATTTTTTAAGATGGTAGCCTTTTGTATTGTGTCTAATGTTGTCTCAATGATATTTTATTTATCTGTTTTCCATGTATCAATGCAGAAATTATTAGTGTAAATAACAGACTTATAACATATTCATCAATGAATCTACTCATATTGAGTTGTCTATGAGCTCAGTTATAGTCTCATATTTATGCAATATCATAAAGTTATAAATCATAAGATTATGATAAAAGTATAGCTTATTTACAAGATATAATAGCTGGAGCTATTCAACTCTTCGATTTTAAGTTATAAAATATATCATTTCTATAGTCACTACTTTATTTACTTTTAACTTTATAGTATATCTTTTATTGTGTGTACTATATACCATCTTTGTAATAAAAATTATTTTTAATTTTAATAATGTAGTATTGAATTGTATCAGATACTCTTTGTTCTATAAAGTTTTGTTCTAGAAGAAAGAGTATTTCATTGATTTGATACTATATTTTTAAACATATTTGAACATATATATTTTTTTAAAATATCGTATATAGTGGACATAATAAAAAAATTCATCAATGAATACCATCTTTGTACAACTAAATGTTTAAAATCATTTGAACCTAGTGCATTATATCATCTTGGATCAGTTGTCCAATTGCCTTTTATATGTATTACAATATCATTTATGCCTCCTTGAATATTTGTTGAATTTAACTCTTCATTCTCTATTTCTTACCATTTTTTGAATGCATTAGCATAGGTATTTATCTCTTTTAATAATTTATCAAGACCACCCATTAGTTGCTCATTGCATTTATAATTGTGTTTTTTATTTTTTATTTCCGTTTCTTGAGCAGTATTTTAAAATATTTCATTGTGAATAAGCTGCATATTTTTCATTATTTTGTTTCAAACTTCCAATATTATATTAAATTTATATATATAGATTAAAATAATTAGGGCCACCTACTGCAATGATCAATGAGGCACTTTCGTTTAAATATATTGGATGATTAGCGAAAGATCTCATTTCAACTTTGGTCTTTATTTATATATCAATAAACGTTTTACAATTCTTTCTTTACATTTCAACTCCCTCGTTTTCCTTTTCGTTTCAACTTGTTTTCATTCCACAGTTGTTCTCGGCAGCCACCAAAAATGTTTTCCAGCCATAGACATAAGAGATGTTGATGTCCAGAGAATACAAAAAGAAAAACGCAAGCAAATGAAGTTAGTAATGGTGAAAAGGAAATAGGAACTTACTGCTGGCATTTTCTTTTAAGCTGCTCGAACTTTCTTCATGCCCAAGTCGTTCTCAAGGCCGGGAGCACTCTTTTTTACACCACTCCTTCACAGCTTGTTGATCTTAATGCTGCAATTTTTGACAAATCCATGGGTGTTGCCAGTTGGCATAACATCTCTGGTTTCACATATTCTGCAAGCATTGTTTTTGCCCATATTAATTTCCAAACAAATCTCCACATTAGTGGTAAAAGGTATGAGTTCTTGATTTCCAGTAGCATTTGCTACAATTACATCCCCTTCTAAAATGGCATCCACAGTTTTCTGCTTTCTGTTGCGGCCCATTTCCAGCTAGTTATTTCAATTTGTATAATAGGCTAGTAGATTTCAGCAAAGTAGAATAGCTTTGGTAGGTGTTAGTTCTGTTTAGATCGTCATGCAACGATGCAGTTTCTTATTGATAAGTTTTTTTGGTTTTTTTTTCTGTTTTGTATTCAAGCAAACATAGCAATAGCACAATAGAATAGAGATTCTTGTATGTGCAGGTCACTCTTCTGAACTGTTTTCTGCCTGCACGCTTCCTTTTGAATGTTTTTTAGGATCGTGATCTGGAATGACATATAGACATTTTGTTTTTTACCTAAAACCTTTACAAGAGAAAGCAAAACACTAAATAAAATCAAACACAGAAATCATTTCTATGCCCTGAGTTAATGTAGAGATTCTTGTATGTGCAGGTCACTCTTCTAAACTGTTTCTGCCTGCATGCTTCCTTTTGAATGTTTTAAGTGTTTTTAGGATCGTGATCTGGAACGACATATAGACATTTTGTTTTTTACCTAAAACCTTTAGAGAGAGAGCAAAACACTAAATAAAATCAAACACGGATATCATTTCTATGCCCTGAGTTAATGTACAAATATCATGTACCGAATCAAACCAAGCTCATGGCTTCAAAGTTGTGTCTATAAACACGTACATATACAACAGTTTATTTAATGCTGTCTTATTCCTTCAGAAATGGCTTTTTTAAAAACAGTTCATGGCTTTGTCTGTAAGAAAGTAGAGTAGGCTGCCATGTAGAGCTCCAATCCTTGTTCTCCATCACCTCAGCTGCCATGTACTTCGCTGTGGTGATATCTCCTAAAGGTGCTGATCACCACTTTGTCACGCATGTTTAGCTTGGAAAGAATGTTGTCGAGCTTGAGATCCTGGTGAACCACGCCCCTCAAATAAATCTTGATGATTCTGGCTGCTTTCTCCTCACCAATCTTCTCGCAAATATGCTATATTTAAAAGACCAAATAATTATGGAATAACGCCTTAAGAAAGGAAGGCAATATTTCCACCAACGAATGCAATCACTCGAGGAAAAATGCCCGTGCCCTGTCCAAAAGGAGACTTGGACAACACCACAAAGTCGGCAAACTTTCCTTGCGTCAGAAACCCAACCAAATCCTCCAATGCAGCTGCATACACACGGTTTGGCCTTTACTACGGCCTTTTGAACGTCCTGTGGTTTCCTCCTGTGATGTTTTCCTTCCTGGTGTTAGAGAGTAACTGAGGATCAAACGAAACAAACCTTGCCATGTAAGATTGCACTGCCTGAGCAAAGCCAGGCTTGTACGAGAAGAGCAGCCCATGGACGAGTTTCCCATCGATGGACGCTTCTAGCGTGTATCCGTAGTTGAATACGTCGCTTTCTCTAGCCTCGAACATCTTCTCACCTAGCGGCTGAACGTGAGCTTGAAACTCTGTAGCATGAGTTTGACAGGAAAAATTGGAGAGGTCCAAGGTTTTCTGCAGATACCTCCGTGAGATGAAACCAAGCTCTTGTCCGCATCCCGTTGCTTGTCTAGCACGAATGGCGTGGCACGATACTTTTGCCGTTCCTTACGCATGGATAGCTTTGGTTCTGATGGATCTTTCTCCCTCAGCATCTTTTCACAGAAAAACGGCAACCATATTGTCAGCAGCAATGTCAATAAAAGAAGAAGCCAACCTGTGTCGAGGAAATACATGTCATCCAGAGCTTCAAGCTCTTCGTTACATCCCTCATAGAAGAA
>NW_003314367.1:507048-508995 GCF_000143415.4 Selaginella moellendorffii | reverse complement strand
TGTGTCCAGAACCACCATGCCATTGTTTCTGGATTACCACCATCCTCGCCACCCATGACAACGAAACAGTTCTTATAGGAAGAGCAGGTATGGCTATCCCGAGGAATAGGCGAGACTCCAGTGGTAGAAATCTTCTTCCAGACAAAAGTATCTACAGGAAAAAAAAAAGTTTAGAAGAAAACAAGGAAAGATAACAGAATATTGCTCGTGTTCAAAACATGGAGGACGTTGTAGTACTCCTACTCTGAGGGATTGCTGGATTTCCCACATCCCCCAAACACGAACAGGTTGTCATCGATGAGAGACACGCTATGTCCTTCTCTTGGAGCAGGAACATCACCAAACGTTGGGTTTCCCCCAGGTGTTGGTAGCTGCATCGGATGATAAGAAGAAGAAAAAAAAATGATAGAACTTGGAGCTTACCAGTATCCAAAACAAAGAGATCGTCGAACGTGCTGGTTCCATCAGTACCACCAAAGCTTAGACCCGACGGCCGTGGAGCTGTGGCTGTCCCGAGGAGAAGGGTGCATTCCTTTCATCACAGGCTTGCAAGATTGCGAGATTGAGAGAGAGAGAGAGAGAGAGAGAGAGAGAGAGAGAGAGAGAGAGAGAGAGAGAGAGAGAGAGAGAGAGAGAGAGAGAGAGAGAGAGAGAGAGAGAGAGAGAGAGAGAGAGAGAGAGAGAGAGAGAGAGAGAGAGTACCTTCCCGCTAGCGATGATCGACACTGTCTCCTCGTGCTCATGCGCCCTAAAAGACAATTGAAATTTTTTATGATCCCAAAAGTCACGGCTCTCCATTGTTTAATCTCAACCGTTAGATTTTGGCATATGCCCAGAATAAGTGTCGCCAGTATATGCTATTATTATACCAGCTCTTTGGTTTAAATATATGAGTACTAGCAGAGAGACCCCAGCTCTGCTGGGAGATATAGCATACCTAAGATAAATAAATTTTTTTTTCTAATTTTATTGTATACAAGGTTAAATTTATCAGATGCATTATAATTTGTTATCAGATAAATGATAAATGATAAATCATAGATGAGTTATAATATAAAATAAAGGAAAAAGGTTTTTAAACAAGAGTTTTTGCAATTAGTTAAAGATCTTAGGATACTTAGGGTTAAGTATATTTAGGTTTGAGTAGTATTTATATATAATTTTTTGTATTAATGTTCTAAATTGTTTTTTGTATTTTTAGATTAAAAATATTTTGATTTAGATTATAGCTTTAAATAAATCTAAATTATAAACTGAAAGTATCTATAAATTAGTTATATATTAATGTGTTACCAAATTTCAAGTTATAATTCTGTTGTGAATATACAAGTGACAATAGAAATGATGAATAACATACATTATTCCCCCTTTCAATTATATTTTGAGACTCTTGGTAGAGAAGCTCTCATATCCAAAGCTTGATTTTAGAGCTTGATATAGTTTATCTCTGGGAGATATAGCATACCCAAGATAAATAAATCTTCTTTTTATAAATTTAAAATTTTAGAAATTTGGATTTTATATAAAGCTATATTTATCTAAAATTTTCTGCTATTAATCTCTAAAGAAATGCACAATAATGCAAATAGATAATAATGCAAGTGTTGGGGAAGATAAGATCATTTTTTATCATCAATAAATTTGACTTTGATGTTTCATTGCCTTTATAAAAAAGGTGCACAACCCTAAACACACATGCAGGATTTTTGCCTTGCTTGAAAAGCACTTAAGTTTTCACAAAACAAAAAAATCATAGACTACCAAAAACAAAATAGCTTAGTTTCGAGAAATTTTAATTTTAATTGCATACTGAGTTAAATTATTTTTCTCTGAACTATAATGATGCCTCTAACATTCATATTTTACTAAAGAATAATAAAATTTCTATTATCTGTCGGGTTTTAGATTTTAAACATACATAAATAAATGTATCTAGCTTGCTACCAT
>NW_003314367.1:506081-506914 GCF_000143415.4 Selaginella moellendorffii | reverse complement strand
TGTATTAAAGCTTAATGATAAAACTATGAATTTATGTCTCATATATGACATGGTATCTAATATGGTATAAGATATCTCATACACATACAAATATCAAATCCATTTCTTAATAATATCTAAAAAATTAACAAAGTCTTTTATGTTTTTAATTAGTCTTCTTGCTCATAACCTTGCTTTAATCTACCAGCAGCTTTACATGAGTTTTATCTTTTGCCTCAATATTGACACAATGATTTATTTGCTATAGTTAAACCATATGGTTTACATAAGTCTTTTGATCTTGCTCTAGATTTTTTCTGCATATGTATTATCTCAATTGCTATCAGAACATAAGGAAAATATCTTGTTAGTTCAAAATGGTAAATTAAGTATTTAAAAGAATAAAAGTTAATGGTTTCTTGATAGAGAAAAATTATATGTCACATTTATGAAAAAAATACAACTCCTCTGGGAATATATAGAAATAATATTTTTTAAAATACTTTTATTAGCTGTTTTATAAAATAAAAAGTATTAATACACCAATAATATAGAACAATCTTTACCAATAAATCAAGAGTGTGTAATACATTGTGTACCTATGAAGTCCTCTATTTTCAATTAGAATATAAGATATTGTTATAGACACTAATTTTTTATATTCTATTTTAATATTTTTTTTCAATTAAATGTTTTCAAAAAAGTATATATAATTAAATCTCCATAAGTACATAGCATGTTTTTTGTTAATGTTCTTTTTATATTTGTATTTGACATCCTCCCCATTCATAATATTTATGTTTATACATTTAGGAGAACTAATTAAAAGTTAAAGTATATTATTATTTATCATT
>NW_003314367.1:500415-505814 GCF_000143415.4 Selaginella moellendorffii | reverse complement strand
TTTTTAGATGGTTTCCTTTTGTATTGTGTCTAATGTTGTCTCAATCATATTTTTTTCTATACGTCATTATATTTATTTATTTTTTCAATGTATCAAAGAACACATTATTAGTCTTAAAAAACGTATTATAACTTTATGATTTTACACAGATATTAGAGTATATATGAGCTAACCAACAACTCTATGTGAATAGATTAATTGATGAATCTGAAATAAGTATCATAAGATTATTCATAAAAATAAACCTACTTTATAAGATAAAATAGCTAGAGGTTTGATTGAGGCTGGAGGAATAGAATTACAATTTTAATTACAAATTCACATATTTTTTCAATTGAATTGAATTGAATTGAATTGAAGCTATTTTCTATCATTTTTCTATATATGATAGAATTATATTATTTTCTATAGTCACTACTTTATTTATTTTTAAATTTTAAGTATATTTTCTAATATGTCTACTGCATACCATCTTTGTGCAGCAAAATTATGTTTAATTTTCGTAATGTAGTATCAAATCAATCAAGTACTCTTTTTTTTATAAAGATTTCATTCTATAGAACAAAGAGTATGCTGAAATATCTGCTGGGAGATATAGCATACCCAAGATAAATAGATCTTCTTTTCAAATTTTACAATATTAGAAATTTTGATTGTATACAAGGTTAAATTTAGCTTAACTTTGCTAATATTCATCTCCAGAGAAATGGACAATAACGCACTGAGATAATAATGCAAGTGTTGGGGAAGATAAGATCATTTTTTAATAATCATTAAATTTGAATTTGAATTTTTTATTTACTTTATTAAAAGCTACAAAACCCTAAACACATCTAGAAGATTGCTGTCAGGCTTTAAAAGCAATTGAGTTTTACTACCAAAAAATAAAAGGTTAGTTTGGAGAAATTATAATTTTTATTGCATAAACTTTTTATCTGAATTGTAATGGTGCCTCTAAGTTTTATAGTTTACAAAAGAATAATAGAATTTCTGTTATGTGTCTTTTTTTATATTTAAAAATATACAGTAAATGTATCTAGATATTCACACTACATTATAGGTATTTGAAAAGAGGTACATCCAAATATAATAATTATATTGGAGATATAATGTTTGTATTAGGACAAACCAGTACTAATGCCTTATGATAAAACTATGCATTCCAATTTAAAAATACATTACTATTAAATGATTCAACACTACTTACTATTCAAAAATTATATAAACGGACACATTATTACATTCTTAAAATATATTATAAAAATATTAATATTTTAAATATAAACATGGATCAGACACATTACTATGTAAATATTAATGTTGATATATTTTTTATAAAAAACTATATAATGTCATTAAAATATATATATATTTAATTATTTATTGTTACATTTTTATTTTGAAAAAAAAATTGTAGTAGTAAATTTATCATTTGTGAGTAAAGTCTTACTATTGTATTTTATTCTCAATAATTCATCATTTTATTGTATTAAAATTTACATTGTTGATATTTAAATTTTAAAGAATTTTTAAAAGTTAAAATTGTATAGTTAGATATCATTTTTCTATGTTAACAAAAAATATATTGATATTTACTATACTTTTCAAATAATATAAACTATATTATTGACATTTAACTCAAGTATTGCAAGTATTTATCAAAACATTTATAAAATTAATATTTACAGGTATTATGTATTTTAATTTTAAGATGAATGTTAGAAAACTCTACTCTTGAAGACTAAATATAATTTAAGAAATTAATTTTACTTATACATATCCTCCAAAACTAATCACATTTTTAAAATTTACTCAACTATATATGCATGTTTTGGATATTTATATCATCAAAAATTTCTCTGAATAGAAAAATAAATTAGTTTATAACATAATTAGTAATTTATATTTCAAAACAATAGCACTCTTTTATTTTCTTTCTTGTTTCAAATACTCCACTATCTGGTTTTTAACTAAAAAAATCTATACTTTAAATATTAATTGTTTTTTTGATACTCAAATTTACGATTCAGTAATGGTTTATATATTTCTCATCTTGTAAAACCCATTTATAACACTCAAATTCTATTGCCACTATCTACATCCTTGGAGTTAAGGTGGGAATATGTCAATATTGTAAATGGACTTGGCATATATAACAAAAGCACCACAAGGGATTCTATCAAAGCAGCCAGTTGTGTATTCACATGCAGCATCTTTACATGAGAGGTGGCCTTTACAAGGAGGTATCTGACACTCGTATTTAAATTCTATTGTATTCTTTGTTCTCAAATCAAGCTTTGATCTAATGTATCTGGTGCTGATTGTGTAGGTGAAGGCCGCATTGATTGCTGCCTTTAAGAAACTCAAAGGTGGAGATCCTCGCCAAGATGACACGTCCATCAGGCCCATGATATCCAAGTCGTCGGCAGCTATAGTGGAGAAGAGCGTGAACGAGGCAGTGAAGGCAGGTGCCAAACTTCTAGTTGGTAGTAAGCAAAGGGGAGCTTTCATGGAGCCAACGATCCTGGAAGACGCTCCCTTTGACACAGATGCAAGGAAGGAAGAGATTCTCGGTCCCGTGATCCTTCTCTACTCATACAAGTAAGCTCTCAAAGTTTCTTAGCTCCTAAAGTTCTTATTTACTCTTTTTCTCTCTCTAAACTAAAACGGTGGTGACACAGTGATTTCAAGGAAGCCGTGAAGGAAACACGCATTACGGTCTCCAAGCCAGCGCCTTTACGCATGATCTAAACAAGGCCTTCTATGTGTTTGAGCACATACAGGTAGCTTTGTGTTTGAGATATAGAAAGTATTGATTGTTTGTTTGATGATTATTCGATCTTCACAAGCTGGAGGATTTTGCCTCAATGATTCGCCAAGCATGCACGTTGATAACCAGCCATATGGTGGGATCAAAGACTCTGCAATCCAACGAGAGGGTGTCAAGTACGCGATGGACGACATGCTCGAAACCAAAGTTTTAGTAATGCGCAATGTAGGCAACGCGTCTTACTTTTGATCAAGCTCGAGCTCGAGCTTTTGAGAACAGTAAATACAGTCTATCCACAAATGATTGCCGAGTTGTCCTCGTTTGCTAGCTCGCTCTCTAGTACCATCAACCTTTTACCTTTAGGACAGAGAATGCTTGTCTATAAGCTCCTGGGAGAAGGTCCATAGCTTGTGAACGAGCTCGGGATCTCTGCCATAAGCGCTACAGCTGGATTTGTTGGAATCCACGAAATATTGCCCAGTGACGTCCTTGAGGCTTGGATGTAAAGCCGTGTAGCACGTCGTAGCAGCGTCCTGAGAGATCAATCACGTATTAGCCACGAAAAACTTCCAGATAATTGGGAGAATTCTTCTTACCTGTGGCATATTTTTCCAAAGGAAGCTGGAGAAGAACTTGAGAACCTCTGCATGAAGATCAAAGGTCCATAAGTAACCAAAAGCTCACTCGCTCTTTAGCACCATCAACCTTTTACCTTTAGGACAGAGAATGCTTGTCTATAAGCTCCTGGGAGAAGGTCCATAGCTTGTGAGCGAGCTCGGGATCTCTGCCATAAGCACTACAGTTGGATTTGTTGAAATCCACGAAGTATTGCCCGGTGATGTCCTTTAAGGCTTGGATGTAAAGCCGTGTAGCACGTCGTAGCAGCGTCCTGAGAGATCAATCACGTATTAGTCACGAAAAAGTTCCAGATAATTGAGAGAATTCTTCTTACCTGTGGCACATTTTTCCAAAGGAAGCTGGAGAAGAACTTGAAAACCCCTGCATGAAGATCAAAGGGCCATAAGTAACCGAAAGCTCACTCGCTCTTTAGCACCATCAACCTTTTACCTTTAGGATGGAGAACGCTTGTCTATAAGCTCCTGGGAGAAGGTCCATAGCTTGTGAGCGAGCTCGGGATCTCTGCCATAAGCGCTACAGCTGGATTTGTTGGAATCCACGAAGTATTGCCCGGTGACGTCCTTGAGGCTTGGATGTAAAGCCGTGTAGCACGTCGTAGCAGCGTCCTGAGAGATTGATCACGTATTAGCCACGAAAAACTTCCAGATAATTGGGAGAATTCTTCTTACCTGTGGCACATTTTTCCAAAGGAAGCTGGAGAAGAACTTGAAAACCCCTGCATGAAGATCAAAGGGCCATAAGTAACCGAAAGCTCACTCGCTCTTTAGCACCATCAACCTTTTACCTTTAGGACGGAGAACGCTTGTCTATAAGCTCCTGGGAGAAGGTCCATAGCTTGTGAGCGAGCTCGGGATCTCTGCCATAAGCGCTACAGCTGGATTTGTTGGAATCCACGAAGTATTGCCCGGTGACGTCCTTGAGGCTTGGATGTAAAGCCGTGTAGCACGTCATTGCAGCGTCCTGAGAGATCAATCACGTATTAGTCACAAAAAACTTCCAGATAATTGGGAGAATTCTTCTTACCTGTGGCACATTTTTCCAAAGGAAGCTGGAGAAGAACTTGAGAAACCCTGCATGAAGATCAAAGTTCCATAAGTAACCGAAAACAATGACGAGGCTAACAGACAAACTCATTATGTAGAATGTGTGCCGCATCAAAGGCGACATTATAAACCCTGGTGAACAGCATTGGCTGTGATGTCAACTCCTTTGGCATAATCAGCGAAAGAGAAAGCATTGACGAAAGAGAAAGGTGGGAGAGATTTCAAAGCATTAGACAAATACCTTGAATCTCATTGCCAGTTCTTTGGCATGGAGGATGTTCACGAGCTTGGATGGACTGTATGCTCTACTGTCGGAGTACCTTTTGGAAGAAAAAAGGAAGAATGTAAGCTCACGAGAAAAGAAAGTCGTTTGGTACCAGGCTTTGTCATTAAGGTGTGAGAACTGGATTCCACCGCTGTAAGTGTGATGGAGGAGAGGTTGACAATTCTTCACTGGATGCCACTTTCCTTAGCGGTCTCCATCATTTTGTCCAGGACCAAGTTTGTGAAAAGAAAATGGCCTAGAAATCACAACAAATGAAAGAAAAGATCCATGGCGCATACCCACAGATGGTTTGTAGCGTAATATCTAGAGGTTCACAAGTCGCTGGTGGCTTGTGAACAGCCATAATAACCGTTTCTTAAACCTAAAACCAAGCTCTTTGCCACCATGTCACAATCCTCACCATTGCTTTGGAGCGTCACAGATCTGGATCGTTGAATCAAGAGCATCTGCCATAAGAAAAAATGGATATTCTAAAAATAGAATATGTGATGCCGATGCCAAAATAGCAACTTTAAATAAAGAGTTTGACTAGCAGGGAACCCAGCTCCGCTGGGATGGTTAGATGCTAATTCTAAAAAGAGAACAATTTATTAAAACTTGTTTAAGTTCAATATGTAACAAGCACTTGGTTTATTTAGTTTTTACTTAGTGATTGCAACCA
>NW_003314367.1:488021-500315 GCF_000143415.4 Selaginella moellendorffii | reverse complement strand
ATTCAACACTGTCTAAAAAAGTGTTAATAGTCATTTACAACTTTTGATGTTACAAGTTAGTCATAGTAACTTTATAGGTGCATGATACAAGTGCTAAGAACTTGCATCCACTCTTGCCATATATAAGAGGGGAAGAATTACTGGCAAAGATCTTGGGATTGTCCTTTTCTAATGCTGATAGGCCATAGTTTCTCAAAACAAAAATGGAAAGAGGGGAAAAGGAGGAAATATAGTAGTGTTTCCATTAATTCTCTCCTTGCATCCTCCCCACTGCTAGCAAGTCTTTTAGCAATTTATCCAATGATAATGAGCTTTGCCATGAGTCTTTGCGGCTAAGTTGATTAAGCATAACTTCAAAACCAAAAAAAAGAGTATAATGGTACTTCAGGAATTCATTGTTGCCACCAAATTTGATAGCAAAAAATGGATGTTTGTGTACAGCTCATTCAAAATTTATGTTTGTTTGCCCAACAGGGCTGCGGTCTAAATGCTAATGAGTAACTGTATTACTGTTATCTTGCTTGGTGGAGTGATGCAATGGAAATATGCTCATTTCCTTCAAAAATTACCAAAATGAGGTCTTCCTAGGATTGCCTTAATAGCATATATTGTATAGTACAAAGAAATTACAATAATAATTCACGACATCCTATGGTGAAATAAAGGCCTATTCATTCCTTGGCTTGGGATGGAAAAGAAAAGCATGTAAAAAAGAGTCATGCAGCTTTACTGTCAGTGTGTATGTTAAGTTGGGCTTTGTGAGTCAGAAGATGGTGGTACCCAACTTTGTTAACATACTAACCTGGCTTCTTTCAGCAAAGCACAGTAGAACTTTAACTTCCTTTCCTAGCTGTGAGCTGGACGCCACATAAAACAAATGGTGGTGGGCAGAGGCCAATGACATCAGCAGCAGTCAGTTGTTTGGCCTTTTCTTTGGTGCCTACACCACCAGCACTGGCTTCACATCCCTCACCTGGAGTGTGCATTTCCAAGCAGTCAGCTCTGTTCATTGCAAGAGCCAATCTGATGGCTCCAGTAGTACATCGCATACCATGTCACCAATAACAACCTACTTGCTTAGTGCTGGCCACCTCTGGTAACAATTACTAAGACATTCTCACTACTGAGCTGATGAGTCATGCTGTGAAGTGCATCCTTCCGAGACTGTGGGAACCTGCCTGCACAGTGACTGAGAATGAAGCTGCCAATTACACCTCTACTTGCAGGTGATCGTGGTAAAGCCTCCGCTATCCAGCTGCCAACTCTAACATTGGGTTCATGGACACACACGTTAATAGGGACCCCAACTCCACTGGGAGAAGTAGAGAACATTTCAATTTGAGAAGATGTAGTTGTACATACTTTGGAATAGAACAACACATCTTTATAAAATAAAACAATAGAACAATGATTTATTGTGATTCTCTCAGTAATGAGATTTAGTGGTCTCTTATGTAATTTTTTTCTTAGTTGAAAATAGGGAGGAATTTCACTATTGTGATGAACATTTAACACATGACTCTTTAAAAAATGTCTGCCAAGAAGCAATGCTCAGAGTCCTAAAAAAATTCCCATAAATATGGAAATTCAACCACTCATCTTCCAGATCTTATTTGAATTTTGTAAAATGTTGTAACTACTCTTGCTTCATCACGACAAAAACCTAAAACACTTGAAAAAAAATGTAGAACACTAAATCACCAACATTTATCCTCTCTAGTTCAAAATTCTTTTCCAAGAAAATGACTAAAACAAGGTTTACCATTGAAATGCACACTTTCCATTTATTTTGTCACCAATTCTTCCACTCCTTATCACTCGATGGCTAGTGATTGTAAGCCATCAAGAAGCACATGCAAGTAATGCCATCAGCTTGGAATCCTTCTCGTTACATCCTCCCAAAGTTTTTTCAAGCACATGGAGAGCATCTTGACAAGGTATGAATCTAAATGTCCTATCCAAGTCTGTCTCTATTTGAAAATTCTTCTTAAAAACACTTTTGACATGACTTGAACATTTTGGATGTGCACAATGTCCTCTTGTCTTAAGAAGACAGGATTTTATGCAATGCAATATGCTCAAGGTACTTTGCTTTTGTCATCCAAGCTTTCTTTTCTCCCAAGGTTTAAAATTCTACTCTCTGCTAGAAAGTTTTCCTGACCCCTCCAAGATTCTAATCAAGAGACTCCTCAAGTTTCTAATCAATCATTTCCAGAGCATCTTCTCACAGCTATACAGAGCCTCTGGCCTCAACTATACAGATATTTCCAGAGCTTTTTTGGTTCTTTTTTTTTCTTTCTATTCTTGTTTTCATCTCTCATTTTCCAGGCATCTTCATCAATTTGCCTAAAACTCAATGATGATCTTGATCTTGCCGCAAGAAACACTGGCAGGAATGTCACTGCTGGTGGACAACAGCAGCACCGACACGACCTGGAGCGTAGCAATCTCATTCTTTTCGTCATTTTCAGAGAGAAGCATAGAGACATCCAACAAGAATGCCAAACCTGGAGTGCCTCTACTTCATTCTGCCATGAACTATCATGCTGCATAAGCTCCTTTCCATTAAAGCAATTCACAAAAGCTAAGGGTTTCTCCATATTCGACCAGTCATAGCTGTACATGCTATTTCTTAGCGTGATGCTAGAGCCACCTCAAGCTCCTGTTTAAGCTCCAGCAACTTTGGTGTGTTGTATCTGCCATTCTCCTGGAAAGAAGTAAAATAACATTATCAAACAGGGAAGAGATGCACAAAAACATGATACCATAGGCTGATGATCTATTGGTTCTTTCAAAATTATTGAGCTCTCGGGCACATTTGCAGATTCTCCAACCTCTGTAAAATGGCTTCCACCAACACTCGGAGCAGGAGACACCTCTGATTGGCTTTTGCATGTCTTCAGTACATGCATCTGACAGCTTCCACCTCAATACAAGTCACAGTCTCAAAAACAACCAAGGCTATTATTGTTTCTTCACCATTCAAACACATGAAGATGAGACTCAATCCCTAGGCAGGACAGAAAATGACAAATTGAATTGGAGTAAGGCCAGCAAGGATAATCAAAATAGCATACCTCACATGTGATATACGTCTGTGCTGGCTTATATTGCATTGACAGCTTCCCATGTCATTGTTTCCAAATCAAAGATGTTGAGGTCATTGAGCAAACACCTATTGGAGTCTTCTCCACCTAACATGACTCCACTAAAGCAGGATCCGATCAGCGAAATAGACTGGCCCCTCAAACAGTAAATGGTCAATCTCAGGTTCAAAAACATGAACTGGAGATAGAGAGCACTGAAGTGAGACACTGAAATGCATTATATTAACCTGACAGAGTCAAGGGTTTCTCAAGTGGCCACCAACAAACAGCATCCTGTTCTTCAGAATCTGAAAACACTCGGGAATATTGTATGAAAGTATAAAGCTAAAAAATTACCAGGCTATGACCGGCACAGGGTGGGATCAGTGGCATGGACAAGGACAAAAGGAGACATTGGGAGCTTTTGCTCAACTTTGGACCAGGTGAGCATTCTTAGATTGAGCACCTATGGCGAGCATGAGGCCATAGCAACATTTTGACATTGTTACCAAGTGAGAACATATGTGATTATGCAGTGGAAGCCTCTGCGACAATGCTTTCAGATGGTGATAAGAGCACTTCACGAGTGGCGACAGAGGTATCTAAGAAAAAAAGAAAACTCGGTACTTTGGCTCAGAAGGCTTTGTCTTGCAAACAGGAATGAGTTCTTTGTGTTCTTTGGAAATTACGATGGTCAATTAGATTTGTAAGAAAATCCCCTATGAAATGTCTCATACATATTACTATTGTAATGTCATTAATCTATATCATGTTTTAATCATTGTTTTAAGCCAGTAAAAGAGCAAAACCAAGACGACCATTCATCTTTTGTATCCAGCATAGAATGCTCAAATTTTGCTATTTATCTTACTTCCATCGTCCTTTCTTTTCTTTTAGTTTTTGTATAAGATCATAGTTTATAGATTTAAGATCACAGATCAGATCAGTCTAGAAAAATATACTGTTTCCTTTTTTTTATGACTTAATTTTCACAGAGTGACATGGACATCACTTTTTAAGACTGTTTCCAGCCACATCAATGCCCATTTCTCACTGTAATAGCAAGCAAGAGATTAAACCATAACATGGCGAGATCAGTGTTAAATCATTCATGAGACAAATCGAATGCACTGAAGCATTAATGTTGGCACGGAACAGCACTGTTATTTAATGAATGGTAATTTTTCATATTGAATAAATTAAAACCTCATTCAGAACAATATAGCTCACTGCCTGATTAGGTACATACATACATAGTTTTAATACATGTAATTATTGAAGGTAATCATAACATATATATACATGTTCCTCATACAATATAAGTGCCTTCGATATGCAGTACATTGGGCAGCGCATTTGTTGACATGAAGGGGTACATAATTTGTAAGTTAGGTTTTGAATCAATTCTTAGAGACGATGGGAGACCACGTGAGATGCACGGTGGATGGCATAAAAAAGATTAAGGACAATTCCACAGATGAGATTGTCCTGCGTATTACAAAGATCGATTCCAAACCTGGAGATTTAGTGGGAAGATTCTGTGTAACAGATGAGAAGGAATGCTTGGAGGCATTTGGTTCTTATCGTGTGTCAAGTGCCATAGACTCTTGGGATGTCCGTGTAAATAGTCTTGTGAGATTTACTGATTATGGTTTTTGCACAACAAATGGAAAAGAGTATGTTTTCCCTGTTTACATTTCCATTTTATAACATATTTTGATAGGTCACTCATTGTTTCGGACCTGTCCTTTATGGAGTGTGGTGAATGGAAACAAATACCAGCGAAAGATGTTGCTGGGGATCCTTTAACGGTAAATATTTATTCTTTCTTTCTTTTGTTATCTGACTTAGCAGTGTTTATTTTCTAAGGGTAAAAAACGAAGTCAGAAGTTTAATCATAAGGTACGTTACCATTTTTTTAATGATTTCTTCTAGTTTTATGCATGCAAAACATTTGATTTGTGATTTATTATTACATTTTTTTTTCTCTGTTTCATGTTAAGGGAGAGAGTTCTAAGAAGCTTATGATCAATGAGATGCCTATTAAGGATATCAACGACCACTGCTACCGTTGGTCTTTACGTGCCAGGGTGACACACAAAGGGAAACTTGTATTCTTTGAAACAGGCACAGCTGGGTGTGTTATGTCAGTTGATGTTGCCGATGCAGAAAGTTCTGAAATACGTATTGTTGGATTTGGCGAGAATGCAAAGCGTCTTTCAAGCGAGATTGAGCAAGGCAGTGTCTATATATTTTCAGGGAACAGTGGTGTGCAGCGCTCTAAACCAGCATATACACCATATAAATCAAATTGGGAGATAAAAGCAAGCAAGACTATGGAGATCAAGCGTGTGGAGGACGATCTACGTATTCCAAATGTTGTTCTTAAAAGAACGAGTGTTTTAGATGCTTCTAAGCTCAGCCAAGAGACATTTGTAGACGTGATTGGTGGTGTAATGTGGATTGGACAGAAAAACATTTCTCCTAAGGATTCTGGAGCATTCATGAGGAGGAGGATGCTTTGTTTGAGCGATGAATCTGGCCACAGTATAGACATGTGTCTGTGGGATTCAAAGGCCGAAGATGAAGGTTCGGAAATTGAGGACAAACTTGGTCGAGGGGAGAGGCCTATTGTATGCGTGAAGGGTGGCCGGATTTCAGATTACAATGGCAAGTCTATTTCAGTCACAGGTGGCTCTACCCTTTTAGTTGATCCTGAATTAGAAGATGTCTCACGGCTGCGTGAATGGATGGTTGCTAGCTACGACACAACCAGTTTTGTCCATGTGACCAACTCTTCTTCTAAAGCAGTGATTTCTGGTACAAAGGCAGTATCTGAGATGTTGTCTATCAACCTGAAGGTTTCCGAGTTTTCCGCTATTTTTCGTGTTATTGTGTCAGTGAAAGAAATCCAGACTGGTGACTTCTATTACCCAGCATGCATGAAGGTTGTCAATGGAAGGCAATGTGGCAAGAAGGTTACTCAGGTTTCAGAAAGTATGTGGCAATGCAATTCTTGTGACAGTGATTCTGGAGATATTCAGCTCAAATATGCACTACACTTGTGTATTCTGGACAGCACTGGACATATATGGGCGGTTGCATTTGATGATGCTGCTAATGAAATTGTAGGGATGCCTGCATGTAAGCTGGCTGCGCTACAAGATGATGATTATACTGGTTTTTCAGCCATAATGGACTCTATTCGATCAAAGATGTACAATCTGAAGGTTCGTTGCAAGCTCGAGAGCTATAGAGATACCGAAAAATTGAAGTTTTTTATAGTTGGACTTGACACTTAAAAGAAAAAATGTGAGAGAAAGCAAAAGTATGTTTTATTTCTTTCTACTTTTGTTTTATAATTTGTTGTGTGTGGTATCAGGTTTCTAAATATAAGCCAAGTTGGAGCTTTCAGAAATAATGTTGTGTAGAAGTTGATGAATGATTAAAAGCTGTAACGTTCTACTTGTATCCCTGTCGTTTAATTTGAAAGCCAACAATTCATGTGGTTATAATATATTAATTAGAATTCTATCAAACAATGTCAACTGACTCATAGTTGAATAGGAAGAAAACTGATCTTGAAGAGTGTGGACAACAGGTTAGAAGTATTAGAAACTGGCAAGCATGCAAGATGGATGAAGAGGATGATTCTCTCGAGGTGGTTGAGATTCCATGGGAAGATTTTGGAACTGATTATTAGGTGGTCGAAGAGCTGAAACTATAATAGGAATGGATGATCTTGCTGTAATTGAGCCAAATAGAATAATCACTGTAAATTATGAAATCGGTTATATGGAATGTATAATTAGTTACTATCATAATTTACATGTGTCTGATGTTTTCAAGAAAGGTGGCTTTGTCAATAACCTTCCAAAAGAACAGCAACAGGTGAAGCTACAGAGTTGAACAAATCAATTATGGAAAGAAAATTTTGATTGTACCTGGATTATTATTTTAAAGTAATAATAATTTATTCAATAATCAATCATATAATAATTATAATATTATTATTTAAAGTTATTATTAGATATATTTATAAATATTTATAATAATTATTGTATTGTTATTAATCAATTATTATTTTGGATGCATATACAGTGACAGAGAAATTATCAATCCAAAATAATAATCAACTAATAAAAAATCAGTGCATTAATCCAAAATAATTATCAATTAATAATAAATCATTAATAAATAATAATGATTTTGATTTTAAAATTATTTTGTGGATTTACAGAAGAACCCAGCCAATACTGGGACAGGCTTCAACAGCTAATTTATTCTAGGTTGTATTTCTATCTTAAATAGGACACTCACCACTGATAAGAATGCAAGCTTCAAAGAAGTGTTGTGGTGAACTACTTAGGCTGTACATTTTATTAATTTTATTTGTAACAGGTTCAGCTCTAAACGACTTTGAGATGTATAATGCATGTGAACGAATAATTCCTAGTAGCATTCGTTTGCATTACAATCATGGACTGTTTTGACCTTGGCCTACATATGAGAGCCTTGAAGTGGATATGGTTTGTAATCACATTTTTAATTAATCGTATACAAGTGCAGTTAACATTCAACTATTGTACAATGATAGTTTCTATGATTTATGTCGTATTTGATGAGTTTTGACTTTACAACACAATAATCCATAAGCTCATCGCTTGCTAATAAATCAACCACAGTACTTTTACATAGACACCTTGTGATAGCAGAAAGTATAATGATCATGGACTCACTGGATGTGTTTTACTGGAGTGGATGATGCAAACGCTATTATATCATCAGATTCTCCCAATAAGAAACTGCCATGTGGTGGATTCATTATCATTTTCTTCTTTGTTTTGGTGGAGTTTTTGTTCCAGCAAGTTAAAAATGGAGACTTGAACTTGTATAAAACATCCAACATATAAGATGGAATGCTCACATTTTTGGTTGTCTCCTGCATGTGTAATATTCCTTTCAACGATAGAAGTTGTTTTACTGGACCAACATAATTGCAAGAAGAACATGCAGCCGTGTCTTTATCAATTCGCCGTGTAACACTCGTGCTACATGAACTACAGACAGTGTGGATTAACATGGGTCGTAGCTTATCGATTTCGAACCATCCAGGCACCTATAAATTAAGTTTAAAAACAATTAAGAAGTGCTTTGTGTTATTTTTGTGTGTATTTACCCGAGTACAGCTAGTGCCAATTGCTCGATATAACGCTGATAGATATTTATTTTTAGAATTGCTTGCCACTCGTGTGACTATTGTCATCCCAGAAACATTTGCTCGCTTGAATATACCATCACCTTGTAAATTGATGAAGCATCTATTTGGTGCAATGCCAGTCAGAAATTCTGTCAACATCTCCCTGAAAATATCCATGCTGCTTTCAAAAAATTTGACCTGCCATTCACATGCACACAGTTTTAAATCTTTTTTTTTTTTTCTAGTTTCATGTCTGTTTTACTTACAGACAGTGAGCCTTCCGCATCTGCATTGTCGGCAATTGTGATTTCAGCACTATTATGTAATAATTGTGTGGCTTTGATCATCACAGCTTCGACTGAGCCAACTGACTCACGACCCTTGTGTAACTTGCTAAATTCAGCAATGCTCATTGTTGGTACCAAAAGATTTAGCTGTGGAGGTTCGTGGTTAAACTCTTCTATAATGGTTGAAGTTGTGATTTTCAAGGAATATCTCCATGTGCCTCTGTCATACTTGGGTACAATTGGTACTACCTCAAATCCAAACAATTTAATCCATTTTCCTCTTGCAAACTGCTGAGATATTTTCTCTGCAACATCAGAGTACATCCATACTGTAATAGTTTCAGTGCCAGTAAAATCTGTCATGTCAACACGTAGTCGGTTTCCTGCCACTCGTCCAGTATTCATGCGTAGTCCATAACTGTTCAGTGTATACCCCGCAAATAGTAACATACTTGCACTCTCATCAATATTACGAATTTCAATTGCTTTATCAATCCCCATGTGTCTCAATTTCTCTTGTGATAAATTTATCATTGTTTTGTTAGAAACTGAGTCTGTATCTGCAGAGTAAAGACGTGGTCAACTATTTTGAAAAATACTTAATTACTTTTACATACCTGATTCATCAGAGGTTTCTTTGTCATCTTCATTTTCAATTTCATTCTCTTTATCCTCTGAAAGAAATATCCAATATTTATGTTTCTGTCACTTTAATTTTGCTTACTTTGAATGATGCTAGACACAAGTCCCTTAGCAATATCATCTGCAATGTAAAATTACTTTCTTTTGTCTAAGTATGCATCAAAAGCTACCTGTTGTAGCAATCTGACTGGAATGGTGCTCATGGTTTACTGTAGCAACAGAGGTAAATCAATAGAGGATTTTGAGAGTCTCTGCATATAAGCTTATCTTTTAAAATTTGAACTTTATGATATTCATATTTTTGGTAATATTTGTCTTTTGTTTTCTTAAAATCTCAGAAGCTATATTTTGTCACCTTCTTGTTGAGTAGTCTCAATTTCCATTTCACATGTCGTGTTTTCTGAGAATGAATTGCATTTCTAATCACTCCTTCTGATGCCTGATTATCTTCATTATGGTGTAATTTTTCTTCACATGTGATGGTTGTTGTTAGTGTATCTTTTTAGAAATCTATATTAATACTGCTAGTTTTCTTCTTTATTTGTGTGGTCAGCTACCTACGTCCTAGGGTTTGTATGCAATACCTGTTTCTTTCATTAGAACTTCAAGCCTTTCTCTAGCCTTCCTTCTCTTCCTTTTGTTTTGTTGATTTTCGGTTTCTGTGGTAGTGTGTTTGCTCTTTGTAATTACAAAAAGAAAAATGTCATACTACACCTTATAGTTTCTTATTTCCTGGACATTCTTCACATGCTGTTCGTAAAATTCCAAGAGCTGTAATTTCACATAAGTTGGCTACCATAAACATGAAAGAAGCAGAAAAAGTGAAAAGGAAAAGCTGCTTCCAACCTCTGCTTTGCTTCCTTGATCATCTCAAAGCTCCTGGCAGACATGAAGTGACAATTTTTCCACTTTAGTTCCATCAGTGGGAGTTGAGTCAAGAAGAATCGATCCATCATAGCCCTGGAACAGCGAGGTCCCCCGTGATTGCCAATGCCTGGGATAATCCAGCTCTGATTGATTTAGAAGGAAACCTTTAAAAATTGCCTGGATGGATTGCGAGGATAGCTTCTCCACAGTCTCATCGAGCACCGATTTCTAGCGTCCTATGATGGCGATCTTCGATCCATGCTTGCCAAAATGCGTGGCAATCTCAAACCCTATCCCAGATCCTCCACCAGTGATGAGCTCCATAGCTCACAAAGAACACCTCGAAGGCTTTTACTGTTTGTTTTTATTCTTCCTCTAAATTTTCGTCGCCCTAAGCCCAATCGAGTGAGCTTTCCCACACTTTCATATTCAAAACTTTTAACATAACCACCTATGAAATCTCATGCTTGAATAATTTTTTTGTTAATATAAAGAAACAATATAAATGAAAAGCCAACAACTGCTATATACATGACACTCCCAGATTTGTCTTCTGATATTATAAAAACAACATAAATTTAAAAGCACTACGACTATCAATATTAGATTTTTATAAAGGTTACATTTATTTTACCTGAATATATATTTGAAATATCTTAAACATGAGAATCTTAGTAATTATCTAAATATAAATATTTGACCTGATGCATCAGGAAGCAATTTGTGTCTATGTAAAATACATTTCATTTAGACCACAAGTAAGACGTATAAGTAACAGAAAGTATATTGTTAAAAGTGAATATTTTAGCAATAATAGGATTATAGGATTATAAAAGAAAATTAAGATAAACTATAGATTTTCCATAACTATACTATTTATACTTATTATATAATATAATTATCCACAGTGGATTACTGTGACCACTAAAATTATATATAAATATTGTCTTATAAATATTATCTCCCAGTTTCATTTTCTGAGATTTCTCCTTCTGCAAAATATATGTGTCTATGAAATATATATCTGTTATAGAATAACATAATAACAATATTGATTTGTAATGATAAATATGATCTTAGCTATAAACCGTTATAGAGCATAAAGATTGCAGTTCCAACACTATCTCAAAAATCTACATGAATACCTGGACATTTTCATTGCTATAGTCAACGTGATCTCATCCGGCCTTATTATATAAATGACATTATTGATATTAATAACAATATGTTAATTATAATTATGTTAAGTATGTTTTAATTATAATATGTTATAAATAATAATATAATTTAATGTGTTATTTATATAATTTAAATAAATTATCTGGAAATATATTTGCAGTAATATTACTGTCAATTATGACGTTTTGTTTAAAGTGTAACTCATATATCTATAATATACATTACATTATATATATAGGGACTGTATGAATTGGCATTGGCTCAGATTATTACTATGTGTATGGAATAATTTGATTAATTGTTTTTGTTATAACAGTACATGTAGTGGTACTTTGAAATATACACATAAAATCAAAATTAAATGATAGAATTTTAGTTGTTGAGGCTTGTTAGAAGAACTGAAGAAAGATTTAGAGGTCTTATAGGACAAAAAACAGTCATGCAACGAATGTATGAATAAACCTGGAATTCCAAATGTTTTTAATCTTCTGGACAGCGAAATTTAAATTTCAAGTCTTAAACTATGGAATGCCTTCTCATGCAAAGTGGGATGTAGTGTCCGAGAACTGAATTATCAGGGTCTGAAGCAGCGTCGAGAATACCAAGCAGTTATTTTATTCCAATTTGCTGTTTAAGGCGTCTGCACAAAATGGATATCTGGAAGACACAAGGATAGCCTTTAAACTCCACTTTATGATGCATATTGTCTATAATACTCAACAGTTACTTTATATTCATAGTCTATATATATTACTGCAAATATATAATAATTAGTCACAAGATATCAAACATAATACTTTTTTAAATGAATTATTTTATAATATTTCTTTGTATACTATATTTCTGGTGTACGGTTTGTTATTTTTTTCATCAAGATAGCCTTGTCCTTCACATTCATCAATACACATAACAGTTTTCTTGCTGGATGTACATCTAGACAATGCAACATATAATTGCCCATGTCCAAAAACAGGTCGATGCAAATATATACCAACACTATTCAATGTTTGTCGTTGTGATTTACATATTGTAT
>NW_003314367.1:398253-480229 GCF_000143415.4 Selaginella moellendorffii | reverse complement strand
GATATCTATCACGTGGGTTTTATTCTTGCGATGCCATGGTTGGTGAAGGTGGATCTAAAGATAAAGTGGAGTATTAAGCGTGTTTAATTGAAGTACAGTGGTGTTAAAAATGTGTGCTTTGGAGAGGGAGTTCAACCTTTAGTTGTTATGCTCTCTGCTACATCTTTGAAGTGGGCTTGTCGTAATGGAAAAGCACTTTCAAGTTATTTGTTGTTTGTTCATGACTTGGGGGACCAAGGCATATGTGGGGGAGAAGCAACAATATGGGATGTACTCGATGAGTTTTCTAATGTTTTTCCATCTGAACTTCCTCATGGGTTGCCCCTATTACGAGATGTGGAGCAAGGGATTACATTGGAGCCAGGGATGCGGCCAGTTTACCGGCATCCATTTCAGTTAAGTTATGCAAAGGAACAAGAAGTTCAACAACAAGTCAAGGAGTTACTTGAGCTTGGATTTATTCAACCAAGTAAATCTCTGTTTGGTGCTCTGGTTTTGCTTATGAAAAAGAAGGATGGTTTAATGCGGATGTGTATTGAACAAGAAGACAGTGAAGGATAAAATGCCAATGCCACATGTGAATGATATCTTAGACAAATTTGGTGAAGCAAGAGTGTTTACCAAGATTGATCTGAGGAGTGGATATCATTAAATTGCAATAGATGATGCATCTATCAACATTCAACACAAGCTTCAAGCATTTTGAGTTTATAGTTATAGTATTTGGTTTAACGAATGCACCAGCCACATTTCCTTAATTGATGACAGAGGTATTTGGATGTTATCTTCATGAGTTTGTGGAGATTTTCTTGGATGATATTCTTGTTTTCAACAAAAATATGGGGGAGCATAGAGTGCATTTGCATAAGGTTCTTTTGTTACTCTGTGACAACAAACTTTATGTGAAGAAGAGCAAATGTGAGTTTGCAAAGTCAGAGGTGAAATATGTAGGCCATATTGTGACATCTAAGGGTGTCAAGACAGATCCCAAAAAGGTGGCTGTGGTGGAGAACTGGCCTACACCAACATCCGTGGCTAAGTTACGTAGTTTTCTTGGTATGGCTAGTTATTACATATGTTTTCAGCATAAGTTTGCAGAGATGGCTATTTCTTTAACACAGTTGTTGCGCAAGAACGTACTATTCGAGTGGAAAACGCCACAAGAGGAAAGTTTTGTGGCACTGAAACGATTGTTAAGCAAGGCTCCAATGCTTCGCATTGCTGATTCATCAAAACCTAACTTTAAATCCCATGGAGCAATGCTATTCCACATATGAGCAAAAGTTACTCTCTATTGTTCATGCTTTGTAGATGTAGCGGCACTATCTTTATGGTGCAATATTCGTGGTGTTGACACATCATAAACCACTTATGTATCTTTTTACACAGAAGGAGTTGAACACTAGGCATGCTCATTGGATGGTCAAACTTATGGAGTTTGGGGGGTTTCCTATTGAGCATCATCCGGGAAAATCGAATGTGGTGGCGGATGCTTTATCTCGTGTTTGTCATGTGACGACATTACATACACGGTTTTGTCATCATTTGAGTAAGGTGCTCAACAAGTTTGGGCAGTTGGTTGAGCATGCTCAAGCTTAGGATGTTGAGGTGGCTCTTTGTATGACCAGATGGAAGCCTTTCTCATCGGTGAATGGGATTTTCTATTACAATAACCATGTATATTTGCCACAGGTGGATGCGTTAATTACTCAAGTTTTATTCCACTATCATGATCGTCTGAAGGCTGGTCATTTTGAGGGGAAGAAAATATATGAGTTGATTAAGTGTAATTTTTATTAGAGGAATATGAAGGTTGATATCCTCGAATATTATAAATCATGCAAGCTCTGTCAGCGGGTTAAAGTGCCATGGGAGAAGCCGGAAGGACTTTTGCAACTTTTACCTATTCCTCAGAGCCATTGATATAGTATCTTTATGGATTTCATCACTTGTTTGCCATACACACAAAGCTAAAAGGAGCAAGTATAGGTTATAGTGGATCGATTGACGAAGTATGTGCGATTGTTGGTTCTTCGGAAGACTGTCACTACCCCAGACTTGGCTACAGTCTACTTGGAGAAGGTTTTTCCTGATTTTGGTTTGCCAAAGGGCATCATTAGTGATTGAAATTCAAAGTTCACAAGTGGATTTTAGAAGAGCTTTGCGAAGGCTATGTAAGTGACTTTGAAACTCTCAAATGGAGATCATCTTTAGACGGATGGGCAAATCGAGTGTGTAAATAAGGTGGTGGACGATATGCTACATTGTAGCATTGGTCAAAGGCAAAGACAATGGGATCTATATCTTCCGTTAGTCCAATTTACTAACAATAATAGCCAACATATTGGAACCAATCTAAGTCTTTATTTTGCCATGTTTGTAAGGCATCCTCAAACAGTGGTGGAGTTAGGATTGCATTTGAATAAGGACATTCAAGATAAATTTGATTCTGAGGTGATTGATCTGGCCACAAAACTTGATGAGATTTTGATAGTATGCAAACAGAATTTGTAGGTAGCTCAGGATAGAGCGGAGAAGTTTGCTAATGAGCATCGCCAATTCTGGGAATATAATGTGGGTGATCTCATCTTTGTGCGAGTGATCTTTCCGTCAAATGAACAGTAGAATACCTTGATGCCTTTATATACAAAGAAGAGTGATAACTTTCCCACGATATGTTAGTGCATATGAGTGTTGGGTGCATTGGTAAACAGCTAATCGGGTTTGGTTGCTATGGAATAGAATAAAGACACCAGATGCATATGCCAATAACACTTTTAAATAAGGGAGTATAACAAAAGTCCCAGCTACGCTGGGAGCATTGTGTTTATTTCTGATATTTTAACAATTTCAAAGAGTTGTAACTGTAATTGTAATTTTTAACATAATCATAATTATAAGATATATAGTTAAACATAACATAGAATTTATATTAAAAATCTCTGCTACAATTAATTCTATCACCAACACACATCAAAACATAATAAATATAACTCATTATATCATATTTAAAATTCTGATTGTTGAGTGAAGTTTTGGATATTCTATAAATGGGATTTCTTGCTGTGGGATCCCATGGCCAGATGAGTCATTTGTTTAATAACTAATTTTTTATTTTATTTGAAATCTCTATATAATTGATAAAAATATTATTATTTGATGATTTATTAAACTCTATAATTTTTCCTCTTAAAAAAGTATGGGTTACTTAAGTACACTCAAATATAATGATGTTAAAAGTATATTTAATACATATTTAAAAACTCTCTTAAAGTGCATACATATTTTAAATTTACAAAATATAAAAATTGTTATGGAGTTTCTCTTTTCATCATTTCAGACTGAAAGTTTTGGAAATGCATGTTAATAAGTGAAAGATATTAGATTTATGAGTTATATTTTCTTTTAAAAACTTTTAATATTTTTCATATTTATCATTGATATTGCCTTTTTACCTAATATTTATGTTCTTGCATTTTTAGAGTAATATTTAAAATAGAAAGTATTCTATTATATATCATAAACATTATTTCTGTATTTATTTTTGTAAATCTGAAATAAGATAATTATCTCTCTATATTTATGTATTTATATTTAAAATTAAGGCTTTAAAACACTGTTATGAATGCTGAAATTTATGATGATAAATGAATGGTAATGTTTTACTCTATACTGGGGTAGAGTAGGGTTTGATGATATATAACCTTTTCTTTATGCTAGAACTATAATATATCAGAAAATTCATGAATGGTATATAGATAGGTTTAATACAATATAATTAAATTTCTTTCTATGGTCCATGTACTAACAATGTCTCAATCATATTTATACCTTATTATGTTTTTCATGTATAAATGCAATTTAGGATATACTGGTAGAAAAATTATGATATTATATAAAATTAAATTTAAATTTAGTATTTTTAAAACTTAATTAAAATAATTCCCTAAAACTAAATTATATTTTTTTTAGATTTTTTTTCCATATTTGTAGATATTCTCTCCCTTCATAACATTTACATTTATACTTTTTAGAAGTACTATCTAGAAGCTAAGGTATTATATTTTATATCATTAAGGTTCTTTCTGTATATGTTTTTATATAGGGAGAATGCTAGAATTAATTAAGATTATTACCTTTGTGTTTAATTTATTTTTATATAAATTTACATTGAGGATAAAATCTTTCAATGAAAGGTAAGTTTTTATCCTGATATTATGGTATATATGATTCTTAATATTGTTTTTTCCTAAAACTATAACATATCAGAATATGAAAAAATGGTCCATAGATTGCTTATTAATAATAAAATTTTAAATAATGATGAATTACATTTTTTTAGCTGGTAGCCTTTTTTATTGTGTATAATGTTGTCTCAATGATATTTTATTTATCTGTTTTCCATGTATCAATGCACAAATTATAAGTGTAAATAACAGACTTATTACATATTCATCAATAAATCTACTCATATTGAGTTTTTTATTAGCTCAGATATAGTCTCATATTTTTGCAATATCATAAAGTTATAAATCTTAAGATTATGATAAAAGTATAACTTATTTACAAGATATAATAGCTGGAGCTATTCAACTCTTCTATTTTAAGTTATAAAATATATCATTTCTATAGTCACCACTTTATTTACTTCTAACTTTATAGTATATCTTTTATTGTGTGTACTATTTACCATCTTTGTAAAAAAAATATCTTTAATTTTAATAATATAGTATTGAATTAATAAGATACTTTTTTTTCTATAGATTTTTTGTTCTATAGAAGAAAGAGTATTTGATTGATTCGATACTACATTTTTAAACATATTAAAAGTATTTTTTGTTTTAAAAATATCATATATAGTAGATATAATAATAAAATTCATCAATGAATACCATCTTTGTACAACTAAATGTTTAAAATCATTTGAACCTAGTGTAGATCAGTTATCTAATTGTCTTTTATATGTATTACAATATCACTTACGCCTCCTTGAATATTTGTTGAATTTAACACTTCATTCTCTATTTCTTACAATATTGTGAATGCATTAGCACAGGGATTTATCTCTTTTAATAATTTATCAAGACCACCCATTAGTTGCTCATTGCATTTAGAATTTGTTTTTGTTTTTTGATTTTTATTTTCGTTGCTTAAGCAGTATCTAAAATATTTCATTGTTAATAAGCTGCATTTTTTTATTATTTGGTTTGAAACTTCATGTATATATGTATATATGTGTGTGTCTATATATATATATATATATATATATAGATTAAAATACTACTGCAATGATCAATGAGGCTCTTTCGTTTAAATATATTGGATGACTAGCAGGGAATCCAGCTTTGCTGGGATAGATAGGACATCTGTTACATAGGTGACATGAATCCTAGAGAATTTCTTAGTAAACAATGTTTTTCATATAGACATTATGGTTCTGGAGCACACCTTGTCCTTCACACTGTTCAATAGACATTGTAATTTGTTTCTTTGATGTTCCCCTTGAAAGTGCAACATAAAGTTGATCATGGCCAAAAACAAGTCTTGGCAAGTAGATACCCATGTTTTTCCCTGAGATTTGCAAATTGTTATGAAGAACGCAAGCCTTATTGGGAATTGCCGTTGTTTGAGGATAAATGGCATGTCTCCATTGGTTTTAAAGAGATTCTTGGTAGGAGGACTTTTTTTCCTTGCATACCATTATGTAGAATTTCAGCTTCTATAACATTTGGTAGTGCCTTGGTTATAATTAGTTTAGTGCCATTACAGAGGCCTTTTTTAGTGTCAATTTTGTGTAACAACATTACAATACATCCAATTTTTATCTGTAGCTTGTGTGGAGGCATTCCAGATGGTGTTACTGAGTTTAAGAATTCTACAGGATAGTCCAACATTTCTTCTTCCGAATCTGTTTCTACAATGTCAATGCTTCTGTATGTTATTGTTCCACCGGTCATTCTCGAAAGAACTTGGTCGTTCATTTGTAGAGAGAGATCATTTAAAGTCGTGAGAATAGCTTTCTGCAATAGGTTTGGGTCATTTGGTTGTATATGCTTTCCAAACACATTATCTATCATTTGTTCTCTGGATGTCAATGTTAGAGGTAATTTTATAACATCTTGGTTGGAGGCTAGGTAGGTTACTATTTCTGAGCTTCACAAGGCATCTAGACCATTCCTTTTCTTCAGAGTTCACCCTCATGTTTGTATGTAATGAAAACTTTACAAGTTTCCACCATATTGGTGAGGATTTCACGCTGTTTTGGATAATTTGTGTGCAACAGGCTCTTTTTAGAACAGATAATGTCTGTCTGAAATCTCCTCCTGTTACTAATGTGATGCCACCGAATTCTGTATCACAGTTTTTTATGTCACGCAAGACCCTCTCGACAGCTTTAAAAGCGTGAACAGGTACCATGCTTATTTCGTCCCATATGAGCAGGTCAGCTCTTCTTATGACCTCGGCAGGTGCTAAATTCTCTCGTAGGTCCGAGGTGCATGTTTCTGTGATTAGTACTGGAAAGCTTAAATGTTGAATGAGCCGTTCGGCCTCCTACAAGAAGAGTACTCGCTATTCCTGTCCATGTGACTGCTAAGACTTTCATGCCATAAGCAGTGACATATTTTATCAGCGTGTTAAAAAGGTATGATTTCCCTGTGCCTCCCACACCATCAACAAAGAATAATCTGCTTGTTTCTTTTTTGTTTTGTATTGCATTTAAGACGTTGTTAAATATGTGAAGCTGTTCCATGTTCAATCTGGTTTTTAGTAATTCAGCTTTGTCAGGTGTGCATGGCATACAACTTATTTCAGTTGTGGTTTCATTATCTCCTATAAACTCTGAATCTGGTAACTCATAGTCGGACAGTTTCTTGCAATGTTCCTGGAGTAATATTGACATTTCATGCAATCCATGTTGCATTGCTGCTTCATAGTTGTGATTTTGGACCAAGTCTTCACACATGCCTTCCTTGAATTTAACCCATAGTTTTTTGGGATCAATGAGCTTGCAAAATAAACACATGACACTGAATATATACCTTACTTTTGCAGGCATCTAAAATGTCAACGATTCTTCTAAACATTTCTCCCACTCACAATCATCCTGTAGAAGTCCCATTTCTTGTGCAGTAGAACAGTATGTGTCATATACAATACCGTTTAATACCTTTAAATCACTAAAACTTGTAGCACCTTTTTTGTAGAGCAAGATCATACGTAGGTAGAAACGTTCAGAGTCATGCGGTGATACAGTGTACATTCTACTGACCACCTTGAATGTCTAACGAAAGGTGAAACCGTGTGATGGTGCTCAAGATCCATCATAGCATATATGGAATGGAAAATGTACATATGTGAACTTGTGAAGACTCGTGTCTCTCCACGTGGACTAGCCACGTGGCACAGGGCCACTCTCAACACTCCCACTTGCACTGTGGCCATCACGAGTGATGCTCATCAGTGGAGAAAGTCTCAGCCCTTCGCGATGGACTTGAAATCGATCTCGGGTAGTGCTTTTGTCAGCTCAATTGTGCCATCTTCCACTTTCTCACGAACGAAATGATGATGAATCCCAAAGTGTTTGGTGTGTGAATGAAAGTGAGGATTGGCCGCTAACGCAATGCAGCTTTGATTGTCGCAGAAGAGGCGAGTGGGAGTCTTCACACTCACACCAAGGTTAGAAAGTAGTGAGCGTAACCACACACCTTCTTTGGTAGCTTGTGAGGCTGCCAAATATTCTGCTTCAGTACTAGAGGTTGCCACTGTACTTTGCTTCCTGCTGCACCATGAGACTGTCGCACTGCCCAGAGAAAACGAATAGCCAGAGGTGGACTTGCATGTGTCACAGTCTCCCCCAAAATCAGCATCACAGTAGCCCGTGAGGGTAAGCGCTTTTCCCTGGTAGCACAATCCAAGGTAAGTAGTACCTCGAAGGTACCTGAAGATGCGTTTCACCGCTGCCCAATGTTGAGATCTAGGATTAGCCAGGAATTGGCTAACTTTGCTCACGGCAAAAGAAATATCTGGGCGCGTACAAACAGCTGGATACATGAGACTGCCAACAGCTTGTCTGTAAGGGATGGAGTCCATGGCTCTCTTGTCGTCCTCTGTCTCAGGAGACATGGCTCGTGAAAGCTGGCAGCCTAGTTCCATTGGTGTCGCTACTGGATTAGAGCTCGTCATAGAAAACCTGGCCAGCATATCTTCTATATACTTGGCTTGGTGAAGATAGATAGTGCGTTGAGAGCGATCACGCACAAGTTCCATGCCAAGAAAGTAGGAAGCCGAGCCAAGAGTTTTCATCTCAAATTGGCTGCACAGATCTCGCTTAACCTGGATGACAAGAGTATCATCAACATAAAGAGCGATGATCACAAATGAATCTCAGGCCTAGTAATCCTGCCTTCAATCAACAGGATCAAGTTATCCTCGGTCCTGATCGGCTTCAAGTTATGGCAATTTCCCTGGCCCCTCAGGACTCCTCCTTGATGGATGCAATCAGAAACGATCTTCAATCTGATGATCTCGCCAATGACATTTTCCCCTATCTTCAGGCTGGACACCCAGTGACTCCCGACTGCCAGCGATTTGACGAGTTCGAGTTTTTAGATGGCTTATTATACTGTGGGGAGCAGCTTTATGTTCCTGAAGGTGATGCTCGAAGGTTGGTCCTGATGGCGTGCCACGATAGCCCGACTGCTGGTCACTTCAGCATTGCGAAAACCTATGAGCTAGTTGCACGGGATTTTTGGTGGCCTCACATGGATGACTACAACAAAGCTTTTGTTACCTCCTATGACACTTGCGCCCGGAATAAAGTACCTTGCCACCTTCCTTCAGGTTTGCTTCGTTCCCTTCCGGTCCCTTCAGGTCCTTGGGAATCCATCTCCATGGATTTCTTGAGTGATCTTCCGAGTTCTGGAGGCTTCAACAGCATTTTAGTTGTGGTGGATCGCTTCACAAAGATGGCGCACTTCTTGCCATGTACCAAGGAGTTTTCGGGCAAGGACATGGCAAAACTGGTATTCAAGGAAATTTTCCGACTTCATGGGATTCCTACAAATGTGGTTTCGGATCGGGGGCCTCAGTTCATCTCTCATTTTTAACAACAGTTTTGCAGCTGCTTGGAGTGAAGGCCAACCTCTCTTCGGCGTATCATCCTCAAATTGATAGGCAATCTGAGCGAACGATTCAAACGTTGGAACAATTCTTGAAGTGCTTCATCAACTATCATCAGGATAACTGGTTCGATATTCTTCCCCTTGCTGAGTTCTCCTATAACAACTCTGTTCACTCCTCTCTTCGAATTTCCCCCTTCTTTGCAAACTCTGGCCAAAATCCCCAATTCAATCTCTCACTTCCTTCTCCATCCGAATCCTCTTGTTCAAATCCCTGCTCTGAGGCATTTGTCTCCAACCTCCAGGAAATCCACAACTCCATCTCCTTCCACCTCCATCGTGCTCAAGAATCTCACAAAACATTTGCCAATGTCCATCGTCAAGATTGTCCCCCTTACAATATCGGGGATAAAGTCTGGCTCCTCAGGCAAAATATCTCCACCACCAGGCCCTGTCCAAAACTTGATTTCAAATGCCTCGGTCCTTTCCCTATCACTGCCATCATTAATCCTGTCACTTATCGCCTTGCACTTCCCTCCTCATATCAAATTCACCCCGTTTTTCACTCCTCTCTCCTTGAGCCTTATATTCCCAGTCCTATTCCCAATCGGGTCATTCCTCCACCTCCACCAGTGCAACTCGAGGATGGGTCTGAGTACGAGGTTCAGGACATCCTTGATTCCAAGATTTCACGGTCTAAACTCTACTATCTGGTGGACTGGAAGGGTTACGGACCTGAAGAACGCAATTGGGAACCTGTGGACAACTTGATTCATTCTCCAAAACTTGTTTAGGACTTCCACCACCGCTATCCTTCTCGTCCCAGTCCTCATTCTTTTTCTCCATCTCCCATCCCTCGCCGCTCATCTCATCCTCCTCGTCGTTCTCATTCACATCCTCGTTCCACTCGTTCTTGAGGAGGGGGTGCTGTCAGGAATCCCCCAATTCTTGCCACATTCCTGACTCTCGCCGGATTCCTGACCTGCAGACCACATTCCTGATTCTCGAGACACTTCCCTATTCCTGACTCTCGAGACACTTCCCTATTCCTGACTCTCTGATTTCCTGTACGATTCCTGAGTCTTGAGCCACATTCTTGATATTGATGTGGCGCCTTCTCGACCTCAGCTATATTTAGGCCGTCCTCGATCCGAGAGTGGTGGAGCTTCATTGACCTATAGTATATATAGGTTAGCCTTGTTCCATTTCTCCACAATCTGAATCAACGCCAGTCTAAGGCCTTTTCTTTGTTTCCACTAGTTTTTCTCTTTGTCTTTTGCATTTTCCAGTCTTGATCTTGTTGGGGGTCTTGACAGGTATAACTTGGTGCATTGGTATAGGGAGTTATGCCAGACATTCTGGGTGATGCCGTTCGTAGATGCATTTATGGAGGTTGGGTTCAATAAACATATATGTACAATCCCTATATCCCAATGAGACTAATACAAAAATTGGGTGTGCCACCCTCTCAATGAGCTACTCTATGTGATCCTTTTATGTCACAGTTGGACCTAGTGCTAAAGTAGAAGTGGACGTGGTTGTCTCATTCGTATCATGTCGATGTCCAAGTCTCCTCCTCGAGTTGAATATAGAACAAAGTCCAAGGGGTGCCACTGCTAGCAAATCTCACCGCCTACCATTCTACTGAAGCATGGGAGCCACCTGAACCTCCACTCCTCTAGCTGTCTTGGTTTCACCTGCTCTTTCAGGATGGCATAATGAAGATGCACTACTACAAGAGTGAGACTCCATTATGATGCCACCACTGCCGATATCCTCACTTGTTGCCCATCGAAGTGACAATGGTTCTATGCCTCCCAAAATGCTTGCACTTTTGTCCCTCTTTAGACGGACCAATACTTATGGCCTATTGCCTCCCAGATTGACATCCCAACTTTAGCCTCTGTTGCATCCCACCAGATTCACATGTTCCATCTATGTCATCCGTGATAGTGAATATGCCTCCAAGTGGGACCAATGGCTGGACCTCTAGCTCTCTCAAACAAGTGGAGGATATCCCCGCTTTGAGCCTCAAACTCTGGAATGTCTCTTAATTCCTATGTTGCTTTGAAGATTTGTAGCCATACCTCTCTTGCCACGTCACATTCCCATAATGCGTGTCGTGTTGTCTCTAGCTCGCCACATTCCTTACATTGTCGGCATGCTTCCTCCTAAAACTACTGTCCTATTTGCAGCCCGTTATTTGCCACCAACCAAGAGGTGGCCTTAACTTTCTTATGTACCGGTAATTTCCAAAACACAAGTGTGTTGTCCACCTTCTAATTTGCTTCAACTCCTTGTTTGATCCATTTATTCTAGAGCTTGGGATCTCCCCTTGGGCCTTCTCCGTGCTAGTCAGGAGACCTTCTTGTGCTTCCTTGACTTCAAACAACTTCAAACAGAGGCTGGGTTCGAATCCTAACTCTTTAATGCTTGAGTTCGAGTCCCAAACTCATTAGGGTGTGGTGATGGTTTGGAATATGAGAACATTCATTTTTTCAGTGGTCATAGACTCTCAGTAAGGAGACTAACTTGGGCACACTGCCAAGCAAGGGATTTCTCGAAGTCCTGATGCACGATTAAAATGTTTAGTGTGAAAGCTCGATATATCTAACTTGACCACTTTATTGCATATGGCATTAAAGACATGATGGGTAAGATAGGGACACCCAATCTCAATTGTTATGGACCCTTGGTTGGAAGGGTTAGCTTAGGCGCACCACCAAGTGTGGGTGATGCCCCCAGAGTCATAATTAACAACTTAAAAGTTTGAAAGACCTAGTACCTATTGATCTACTAAGGTATCAAGGTGAGATCATTAGGTGATTTTATGGATAAACAAGGACAAGGTCCTTACTAGATTAAGGAACAAAGTTCTTGGTTCAAAATGTTAATTTGAATTATTGGTAATTGTGTGATTTGGTTGAGGTGACCGAGTGAGAAAGTGTAAACAACCAAAGGGAACGACTCAAAAGACAATTCATAGGGGTTCAAATATAGAGGGAAAGGGCCCATGAACAAGAATGCACCCCCTTTTCTAATCGGTTAAAAGTTTTTGGATACTTAGGGTTAAGTGTCCTTAGATTTGAATAGTACTGGGTTGAGTGACTTCCCAAGAAGTTTAAATTCAAGAGTTTACATTTGATATCAGAGGGGTCTCGGGTCCGACTCTATTGATTGGCTAGGGGAATCACACCACATGCTAATTGACATTTGGTAAGGGTCTAGTATGCTCTAGCTGAGTTTGACTCAAGGGGTAGGGTGTCAAAAGAGCAAGGCTCTTGAGAGAGTTGCAGCTTTTAGCTTCCGTTCACAAGGGCGTGAACTTGCAGAGAAGCGTGGTGGATTATAAACAACCAAAGGGAACGATTCGAGAGACGATCCATAAGGGTTTAAATATAAAGGGAAAAGGGCCATGAATAAAAGTGCACCCCCTTTTCTAATTGGTTAAGGGTCTTAGGATACTTATGGTTAAGTGTCTTTGGGTTTGAATAGTACTGGGCTGGGTGACTTTCTGGAAAGTCTAAATTCAAGAGCTTACAGAAGGATACCTAAGGGAAATGAGCTATGTCAATATAGTGAGTTCAAGAAAGTAATATTTAAAAAAGACCTATGAGAGAGTCATAAAGTTGGGCCGTGGTGTGAGACACAAATCCTTATACCCCAAAGAGGAGCCGAAAGGGTGCCATGTGGTAATGGCCAAAGCGAAAGTCAAATGAGTGTAATACATTTAGACTAAAAGCCTCGACTTGAAATGTTAAGAGCAGGAGTGGAACTCCCAACAAAAGGCTTAAGAAATAAGCACAAAGTGAGCAACTTTCTTTTGTTTAATTTCCAGATATTTGAAGTAATAATATATTACAAGTAACAAGTGTGAAATATACAAAATATAAAGATTTATTTGTAAATTTGACATTAATATCCTATCACATTAGTACTTCTGTCTATCCCAATGAATTGATGTTTTTTATTAAGTGACTCTAATCTTACTCAGCTTCTAATTTACCTGTTTTTCTCTGTTATTTAATTAACTTTTAATTTTTTTTATCATTGTAATAGAGTTAATCTTTGTAGTCAAGAACTTTATTTATATTAATAAAAGAGTTCATATTTTATGATCAATTAAATAGTTCTTTTTTAAAAAACAAATCTTCAAGGTGGAGTTTTTTGGTTCATGATTCATACATTAGTTTTCTCCTTTTGCATATTGTCAACAAAAGTAGATAAAAATCACAGCATCTTGAAGTGCGGTTCTTGAACCCCTCCTTTCACCGATAACCCCTCCTTTCACCGATATTAGACGGAAAACCAGAAAACTTACTCCAAAAGCAAGCAATGCAAATTTGCCACTGTTACCACATAGTTTAAAAATCAAAGTTCAAAACACACCAGACATTTAACACTGTATATCCAGTACAAAGTCTAGTGCCCAACATTTGCCGAGCGATACAGACAACTAGTCTATTGACATTCTTTTGGTGCATTAAAAGCTTAAGTGCTTCCTCTGATTTCGCATTCTTGTTCCTGGCACAAATGAATGGACGACAATGTCAGGAATGTTGAAGAAAAGTATTCTGTCCTAACAAAGGGTAGCAGATTAGAAAATGATGCTACTCACAAACATGCGAAGAACTTTGAAAACAATTTGGCCAGTTAAGCGACTTTGGATTTGCACACAGCCACCACCTGTAACATTCCGGCAGGAGTGGTAAAAGAATTTTATATCCCTTTCAAGCCAAGAACATGCAACTAGCTACTAAGCACTCACCGCTCACCCAGTGATCCTCGTCACCTTCTCAACGTCCGGGTATCGTCCTCCCGCATTTACCACCGTTACTTCCTCCGCCTACGTTGAATCACCCGCTGTTCCTCAAGCTCCCATGCTCTCCGTGCAGCCTCGTAGCAGACGAAGGAGATACCAGCGGCTGGAACCAGCTTCAGCCAGGTGGTCCCAAGTCCTCTGTATAAAGCAAGGAACCCCTCGTCGGCATAGATCTGCCTTACAACGTCCAGCGTACTGTTCCTCGCCACAAGTGCAACAGAACCCAGCTGCATTTGTCTCCGCGCCACCTTTGGCAAAACAGCGTTTGGTCTCAGGGAAGAAAGAAATCTTTTTACCTCCAGAGGGTAAGTAACGGCGCTGGAAGCCGCAGCAGCAACAGCACCAAATAGAAGTGTTAAACCCGTCGGGACGTGCCTTTTTCCGGTTGCACGGTGATAAGCACTCCGGAGCCCGTCGTAGACGAAGTAGTTTGTGGCAGCATAGGGGAACACTCCAAGAATGCTAGGCGTAAGACCGGCGTAGAGAGCAGAAAAGCCCTAGCGAGAGAATCGAGTTGGATCACAAGCAAAAGCAGCAGCGAAGGAAGTAGCTACCTCCTCATTCACCACCGTCACGATAGACTGGAGTGCACCGGTGTACTTGTGGGGCTGCAGGAGGATCCGAAACGAGGGTGAGCCACTGACAGAGAAGGGCAGACCCGCACAGAAAAGGTGACCATGCCTGCAGCGAAATGCGGGTCCTGATCAGCTCCAGCGGGTACGTGGCCAGGGTGCCAGCCATCCCCGCAGCACCGCCAGCAACCGGAGCAGCCACCCCGCAGAATGGGTTGCCTTGGCTGCTCAACATCTTTTTAACAACCTCAAACGTGCAAAGCTCAATGGCCTTGCAGGGCGCCACCCTTATACAGTTGACCCCGTTTCCTGCAGGGGAGTTAGCTCTGGAGGGTCGTGTGTGCTTGTGCTTACCTCGAAAAAGGCCCAGCCAGCCGTCTCTCTCCCGGATCTCGCAGAAGATGTCGGTGGCACTCTTGTGGTAGCCATGCACGCCATGCGAAGTGATGAGATGTGTCTACGGAAAAGGAGCAGGCGTGAGAAGGATGCGACGCAACCAGAGGTGGAGAGTTTAAAACCTTACCTTGATAAGGTCCAGCGGAGCCACGGCCGTCCGGGACACAACCCCAGCAAAACCCCCACACAGAAAGTTCTTGAGCTCCTCGTGCCTCTTCCCTGATGGGCCGGTTGGGGCGTCGGGCCTGGCTGGCTCAGAGGACGAGACGTGCCCGTTTGCGAGCGCCTGGGATTCCAGGGGAAGCCACTTGAACACCAGCTTTGTGGCGTGGCCCTGGGGCCTAAACTCGGGCCACAAGCCAAAACTGTCCATCCCTTTCTCCTCCACCCGGATGGACGCAAACACCTTGTCCACGAGGGCCGAGTTTATGCTGCATTCCAAGCACGCGCCCTGCTGCTGCCACACCTCCACCTTGATGCCTCTAAACTCGGCCGAGCCAGCCTTGAGCGACCGATCCATGCTGCCTTTTACAAGCTCCCCTGTGGCGGCGCTAGCGTGCGCAAGGCAAAACATTGCTTGGTGCAACCCACCAAGCTCCCACCCATGCTACCGCTGCCTCGCGCAGCGCCTAGGGCGAGGCGAGACCACAAAATAAACTGATTTGTCCACGTCATGCGACCACGTGGCAGTAGCGTCGCAGTTTAACACAGGATTGCTTCCCACTTTCATCTTTGGTGCCAGAATCTATCTACTTGCTTGCTAATAGAAATTCTACGTGTCCCAATCACCAGTGAAGCCTGCGGAAAGCCGTTAGATGTGCTAGATTGGGTTCAAATTCCGCCGTAGGATGCTCTTCTCGTTTTCTTAGGGCTCTTTGATTTTTTTATTTGGCTTTGGAGGGAAAAGAAAAGCCCCAAGGCTCCCTCGCCTAGGCTAGGGTTTGTGGCAGAGCAGGGAGGGAATGTGGCAGCAGATTCAAGCTTGAGGAATGCCGAGGCTGTCGCCACTGCGGATTTTCGGGAGCTTGCCCGGTGGCAGCAAAGGGGGGCAATGCGCCGAGTCTGCGGAGAACGAGAGCGCTGGTCGTGTTCCCTTCGGTGAGATCTCTGGATTCGATTCGTCTACTCCTTGCAACAGGGCACACACAGCCTCCAATCCGCTCTCGGAGAAGGAGAAGAATGTGGCTTCCGATGGCGTTGCGGACAGGCGTGCCTTCAATCCCACGCTCAAGCTCCAGTGGATCCAGCAGCAGGCGATCGTCAAGAAGCAGCAGCTCCAGCCCCGTGACGACGATGCGCGATCTGACGCCAGCGAGCAGCAGCAGCAGCAGCCGTTTGGTACCCCGTCCTCGCGCGGCCCCCGCCACCAGGCTTACAGCAGCGTCCAGGCGGCGAGCAAGCACGGCGGAGGAAGCCAGTTCAGCACCCCTCGGGCTTGCAAGATCGACAACAAGTATGTGACCATGCATTCCGAGCCCGGGAGTAACTCTGGCCATGCCGGGACTGGGACGCCCAAGAAGAGCGTGTCCAGGACGCTCAAGTATAACCAGGACGCGGGGCTGCGTGCTGCCGGAGCAGTGCCGGGGCCGGTCGTAAAGTCTCTGGGATTCTGTCAGGGACAGCACGGGGAAGTTTTGGCACCGGCACACTTTGAGCTCGAGGAGGACGTCTCCTTTTGGCAAGACCATAATGTTCAGGTATGCTCGCGAGAGTCCACGCACGCTCTGCATCTTACTGTTTGTATCTCTGGCCAGGTGCTCATCCGTATAAGGCCTCCCAGCCCGCTAGAGGTTTCGCTTCAAGGCCCCGGCAGATGTCTGCGTCAGGATACTGCTCACAGCCTTACGTGGATCGGGCACCCCGAATCAAGGTTTACCTTCGACCATGTGGCCTGTGAAAGCGTCAACCAGGTTTGCTGGCGTTTCTGCTACTGACTGATGGTGGCTCTGGACTGCATCAACTTTTTCAGGAGAAGCTGTTCAGAGTCGCGGGGCTGCCAATGGTGGACAACTGTATCTCCGGATATAACAACTGCATGTTTGCCTATGGTCAGGTCAGTGGTTCTGTAGCCCTCGGTCTCATGGACGGTGTAATCATGCGAGCGGCATGCCTTGGCAGACGGGGAGTGGGAAGACCCATACAATGCTTGGCGATATTGATCAGGAGCAAAGCGAGGGAAGAGGAATGATACCCCGGGTTTTTGAATACCTCTTTGTAAAGATCCAACTGGTATGTACTCGTTCTTGGAAACTGCCCGTGCTGATTGCTGTCCAGGAAGGGGAAGCTCGCAGATCTCAAGGCCTTGAGTTCGCATGTAAATGCTCGTTTCTGGAAATTTACAATGAGCAAGTTTCTGATCTTCTCGAGCCGTCCGCCACCAACCTGCAAGTGAGGAGTGCCTTTCTGCTTGTTCATGTCTTACGCTCTTGCTTTCAGTTGAGGGAGGATGTCAAAAAAGGCGTTTATGTCGAGAACCTCAAGGAAGTAGAAGTCAACAGTGTTGGAGATGTTATGAAGCTGCTTAATCAGGTACTGTTTACTGGGTCTTTGGTTGTTATCAATGGCGGATGCTATACAGGGCTCTGCAAACAGAAGAGTGGCGGCTACAAACATGAATAGAGAGAGCAGCCGTTCTCACAGCGTTTTCACCTGTGTAGTGGAAAGCAAGGTTTGGACTCGGTTCAAGATTGCAGCACATAAGTATCAAAACATTTGCAGTGGGAGTCGGATGATTCCGTCATTAACACACGTTTTGGACGATTAAATCTGGTCGACTTAGCAGGGTCTGAAAGGTGGTATTATTTTTTTTCTTTAGAAAACATATCCTATTTCTCCTTAGACAGAAGAGTTCGGGAGCGGAAGGCGATAGGCTCAAGGAGGCTGCTAACATTAACAAGTCCCTCTCTACACTTGGGTGTGTTGATACTGGATTGCACTTATAACCTCACATGTCCTGTTCGCAGGCTTGTCATCATGGTCCTTGTTGACGCTGCTAACGGCAAGCCGCGGCACATACCGTACCGCGACTCTAAACTTACATTCCTCTTGCAAGTAAGGATTCTAGTTGCGTGCATGCAACAATCAACCCGTTTTGCAGGATTCACTGGGTGGGAACTCGAAAACAATGATTATAGCAACTGTGAGCCCTTCTAACAGGTATAGTTGAAGGGTTTTACGTGTGTTGAGTATTGGTTTTTCAGCTGCTCTTTGGAGACTTTGAGCACTCTAAAGTTCGCCCAACGCGCCAAGTTTATCCGTAACAACGTAAGCTATCGATGAAGAATCTTTTTGGTTTAATCGTTTTTGCTGAACAAATATTCTTGTGGTAGGCTATCATTAATGAGGACAGCTATGGGGACGTTGTTTCCCTGCGTCAACAGATCCAACAGTTGAAGGTAACCTGAAGGTGGTTTGACAAATAACATGTCTTGTGTTGCAGGATGAAGTGAACTATCTTCGGAGTCAGGATTGTAGAAACAATGATCAGCCTGTGGAGCCATGTCTTTTACACAGTCTGGTACTGGTTTGCCCTTTCCCCCGTTTTTTTTTTTTTTTTTTTTGTTTGTTTGCATTCTACTATCTAGCCTTCTCTACAGGGTCAAGAAGTACTTGCTGCTTCTTTGAGAAGAGAGGCAGCGGCGGAATCAGTCATTAAGAACCTTGGGGTGGAGATCAGTCACCTTAAACGACTGGTATAATTTAACCGCTTCATGACATCGTGCCTAATGTTCTGCATAGGTGAGGCAAAGGGAGGAAGATACACAACGCGTGAAGATGCTTTTGCGATTTAGAGAGGACAAAATCAGAAGGCTAGAAGCTGCGGAGGATGGATCCACTGCTGGAGGCTCTTTTTGTTTGGAAGACAGGGAAGCTTTGGTAGAGGAAGTAAAGGTCCTTGGCAGCAGAGTCGAACACAACCCTGAAGTTACACGATTTGCAATGGAAAACATACGCTTGATGGAAGAGCTGAAAAGGTTTGTTTTGAAGTCGTCATCTGATGTTATTTAATGTTGCCTTCAGGTTCCACGAATTTTATGACAACGGAGAAAGAGAAACCATGACTACTGAGTTGTCGAACCTTCGGGATCAGGTAGACTATTTTTTTCTCAGATTTAACGTTTGCTTTTGTTTTTACGTTTTTTAAAGCTTATGGAGGTTTTGGAAGCAAATGCGATTTTGAAGGTGCTTCTGTTTGCGCTCTTGTACTTAATTCTAGTTTTTTCAAACCTTTGCAGGAGGAATGTGGTATTCAGAGCCATTCACGGCTTTTAGAAGAGGTTGAGAATTTCCGCTCTGAGGTTCGGAAGCTTAGCCAAGCTCTTAGTTCTTATTTTTAAATGTTGTGTCTAGGCGAACGTTATGGAGGAGCATAAGCAGAAATCAGAATCCTTACAACGGGAAAACGGAGAGCTCATTAGGTATTCTATAGTTGTCTTGATTGAACCCTGTATCTGTTCCCGGGAAATAGGGAGTTGCAGAGTAGAACCAGCGAAATTGAGTTTTACAAACGGGAGCTGGACGCGGTACGGTTTTACGTTTTCTTTTGCTTTACTGTTTCCTGATAATCTTCAATTGAACTCTTTTGGCAGTATAAGGAGAGAAAGGCCTGTGATATAGAATCCAATGCACGCTTAGAGCTGCAGTTAAAAGAGGCAATGAGGGAGAAGCAAGCTCTAGAAGCCAGTCTCGAGGTTTTTTCTGAACTTCTCAGCTCACTGAGGTGGCAATGTTGTCTGGTGCAGGAGGCAAATGAGTTACGTGAGCAGATGGAAAGCCAGCAATTAGTGTTAATCAACGAGCTTGAAGCTGCTCCCTTGAAACAACAAAAATACGGAAGTGACGACAGTACACCCGTGTTAAGGAGCCAGGTGCAGTTGCTACAGCTTGAACTGAGAAGGAAAGAAGAAATCCGCTGCTTAGAGAAGACTGTGGGCTTCGATGAGGCAGAAAAATCTAAGACCGAACAGGAGGTTCTGAAGATTAGGGAAGAACTTGACGAGGCACAGGAGTTGAACAGGCTTTTCTTCAGAGAAAAAATACACAGGCTGGCTATAGAAAAACAGATGGATGTCAGGCGTGCAGAAGTTGAAGCTGAGACGGCAGATACTATTTCTAATCTGCATAGGGACCTTCTTATGGCAAATGATAAGTTCGCACTATCTAGTAACCACGAAAAACTCTCATCTGACGAGGTCGAAAGCTTGCAGCTTGAAAATGCACGGCTAGCAAATTACTGCAACGAACTGAGGCTGGGCAAGGAACAAGAGCTTTGCAAGCTCTGGCAACAGACTACAAGAAGACTAGCCGATTATCTATCTGAAGGTGACGCGACACTTGATGCTGCAGCAACGGAAATGGAACGGATTTTTCAGACTTCCTTGCCGGATTGTCCACCAAGCCATTTTGCTGCGGAGAAGCAAAAAGTTATTCAGGCTTTACAGTTAAAGCTACACCAGGCTTTTGAGTTTGTCAAAGATGCAGAGCAAAAGATGGAGGCTTTAACTGACGCGACCTCAAATATGTCGAAAATGCAAGAGACACAGAGAGAGGAGGTGTTGACGACAAGGATTACTGCAGAAGAAGCCATATGCAGAGCAGACTGCCTTGAAGGGAACATGAGAAAGCTCAACAAATTTCTGGAGGTCGCCTTTATAGTGATTAACAACCTTGCCGAGGCACAGGAACAACAACGGGAACTAGAACGAACTGAAGACGCGGGTTTAATATGCTCACTAAGGAGGAGTCTGCTACTATCCGAGAAAAGAGGACACGCCGCTCTTTTAGTTGTAAAGCATTGCGTTGGCGTGGAGGAGCAGCTGAGATCAAAGATTTGCGACGGTGCAAGTATTATTTCGGAACAGCAAACAGCTATAGCTATTCTTCAGGAGAAGAATGACACCCATATCCGTGTTTTAGAACAGACTCGAACCGAGCTACAAGAACACTCGACTAGACTACATGAGGCTGAAGAGCTTTGGTGCGCCGAAAAGGAACGGCTGTTGACGGATGTGAAAGTGTTAACGTCTCAGACCGATTATCTCGCGAAAGACTGTAGTTACTCGAGTTCAACACTACTCAAGCAGATGGTCAGTTTCGAGCAGCAGGTGCACGATTCCAAGTTACTGGTCGATGACGCGTTTCGATCTATCTCCCATGAAGGATTGTCAACACTGCATGCGCTTAAGATCGACATATCAGAGGCCCGAAACTTCGTTAACGCGCTCAGGGAGGACAGTGACGCGAATGTTTTAAAAGGCTACAAGGAGGTCGCTGCGACAAGGCTTGCGTTGGAAAAGGCCCGAGCGACACATGCTTCTGACATGTCCAAGGCGAATCTGGAGTTGGACATGCTCCGAGAATCAGCTGAAGTTGAAAAAGTGCGATTGCAAATGGCAATAGCTAATGCTCAAGAGAAGCTTTCGTCGTTGCAGTTCAAAGTTGGCGAGCAATCTTTGGAACTTCAGAAAGCTCAGCACAAGTGCGAGGCTTACGAGAAAGACTGTATGGTGGCTGTATCAGAAATGCATGAGCTGGACATAAAGGTTCAGGAGCTGGATGACCACATTGCGCGGCTTGAAGCAGAAAACGGGGCGTTGAAGGGCAGGGTCGCCTCGTTGCTGGAAGATATCGAAGGGAAAAATGCTGCGTGCAAGGGGCTAGAGCTTTCTATTCAGGAGCTCGTTGAGGAGGCAAGGAAGAAACAAGATGACACTTTACAGCTTCGGCAAGAGATGCATTCCAAGGCTGACAACATTCTCCGGTTGGAAACGGTGGTTCGTAATGTCCATGAGGAGCTTTCACGATCGAACAGTGAAGTGGCTGCGACAACAAAGGAGTTACAATCTTTGAAGGACGCGACACTGGCAGAGAAGTCCACATGGAAGTCTAGTATTCAAGAATTGGAATATAAGATGGTGGACTTGAATCTTATAAAATCGGAACTTGAGGAAAAGAACAACGTCCTCGAGCAGCAGGTTGCGGTGCTAGAGCGGAACTCCAGAGCGTCACATTCGGATTACGAAAGTAAAATTTCGAACGAGATCGAAAAGAAAGAGTCTATTATCAAGGGCTTGGAATTTGACATGGGTTTACTTCAGGAGTCATTCGCTGACATGGCTGAGACAAAAGCTGACGTTCTGGAAACCAATGCGAAGCTACAGCATGAATTGTCCTTGAGGTTGAACGATCTTTCAGAAGCACAAGGGCTTCTTGCAAGTGCGCGCGGGGAGCTCTCGGAAAAATCGAGTAGTCTGCGCTGCCTGGAAGGCGAGGCTGATACGCTGAGAGATCTTAAGGCGACTTTGGCATCAGAAAACAACGCTCTCGTTAAGAAAATTGAAGAACTCGTGTTTGAAAAGAACAACGTTCAAGACGAGTTGGAAGAAAAGTCGCATTTAGTTGAGAGTTTGGATCTAGAGCTTTTGGAGCTGAGCTCCTTGGTGGAACAGAAGGTGGCAGAGGCTGTTAGTTCTGTACAGGAGGAGCTGAATGCTGTACTTCAGGAGCGGGACAGGCTAAGTGCGGACCTGTTGGTTGTTACCGAGCAGCTTGACATGGCCCAGTCACTCGCTGACGAAAGAGAAATCGTGGCAGTCGAGGCTCGTAAGGTATGACAATTGTCTAATGTGTAACGTTCTTGATATTATCGCGATGCTCAGGTTGCGGAGGCTAGCAAGGCCCATGCAGAAGAGAAAGACGAAGAAATAAAGGTTTTAGAACGCTCTGTTGGAGAACTGGAAAGCATCGTGAACGCTTTAGAAAATCAGGTGGGTGAATATATGATGTTTGGGTGTTACTATATTCTGTTGATCAGGTTGGGATAGTAAAACGTGAAGCACAAATGCAGCGGTTGATGAGAGAAGATTTAGAAACTGAAGTGCAATCCCTACGACATGAGATCACTCTGAGAACCGGGATGATTGCAGCGTACGACATTTGTTTGCATTTTAAACGTGACGTGTTACTGTAACAACTTCATTGGTACAGGAAGAAAACAGACGAAGAAGCAATCCTGAAGCTAAAGGAAGAAATTGCTAAGCTTTCTGAAGATTGTTTCGAGAAAGAGTCACAGGTAAAGGAATTCTTGATCTCACGTCGTAACATCTTTTATCTACAGATCCAGGCGTACAACAAGCATATTTCAGATCTAACGACTGCCTCCACCAGACAAGCATCCCACTATCAACAAAAGGTACGTCAACCTCCGTGCTCTGTATAGCTGGCTCTAATCGGTAACGGGACATGTTAGATCAACGAGTTGGAAACGTTTTTGGATCAGGCAAAAGCGACGAAAACAAAGGGGTCGAGCTCACCATTCAAGTGCATAGGGAAAGGTCTTTCGCAGCAGATGAACTCAGAGTTCGACGAAGAGCTATCTGCAGCAAGGCACCGTATCAGCGAACTTGAAACTATCGCTGCCGGCCGACAAAGAGAGGTATTTATGCATCATTTTTGTTTCTCTAAATGCGAGGCTTTTTTTTGTCTTTGACAGGTGTACATGCTAAACTCGAGGCTTGCAGAAGCGGAAAGTATGACACATGATGTCGTCAGAGACCTTCTTGGAGTTAAAATGGACATTACAAATTACGCTGTGAGTGGCGTTTTGGCATAGTGTGAGGTGCTTACCTACTTTTCAGTCGCTACTTGTCGAGGATCGTTTTCCAGATTCGTCAAACCATGAGGTAGGTGGTCTGTTTTTTTCCGTGCAATGTCAACTTTTATGTTTTGCTTCAGAGCGTTCAACTCTTGCAAAAGCAACCTGAGGAGTATATTGAAGAACGGGATAGGTTGTATTCTATTTCTTTGTTCATTTGGATCCTGATATTTAGTCAGTTAACAGTTGTCTTGACGAAATAGACCACCGTCAGAATGAAGTTGCTGCCATTCGTGTAGCAGCTGAGCAGCTCCGGGTGCGAGAGCAAGCGCTAAACAGTGAGAACGAAAAACTGAAGGTACGTGAAACGTTATTTAATGGCAGGCAATGGTGTTTGGTACAGGGAGAACTTGATGCATTCAAAAAGCACCAGTCTGGTTTAGAGAACGAGGTACGGAAGCTATCCGGACAACAGAACCTTCAGCAAAGAATTCATCATCATGCCAAGATCAAGGTTTAAATTCTTCGGAAGGGGTCGGTCTTATGTTGATATCGTGCAGGAGGAAAACAATCTGCTAAAAGCTAAAAACGATGAGCTTTCGACTAAGCTTCGAAACATGGAAATACGTTTGAGTCGCGTCCATGAGGAACTTGACCAACATCGTAACGCAAATGGGAAGCCACGATATGAGGTTGAGCAGCAACTTCGCAGCAAACTAAAGGTATCATCGTTTTCTTTATCCACATTGAAGTAACGATTTCTGCTTTACAGGAGGCCGAAGATGATAATCTCCAAATGGCCGAAGAGTTATCAAACATGTGCAAGAAGATCATGCAGGTAAAACGTCCCAGCTAATCCGGCTGGAGGTTCTGAAAATTTATCTGATAGGTTTCGGGCGCTTATCACACTGAGGGCCATGTGGATACTTCAGTGGCATGGCAGTCATTGGAGATGCTTCATCATCAGCTCGCTGATAACCAGAAGCAGGTGGCCGACCTCAAGCTTATAATAGCTGACTACCGTAGAGTTGTAGACCGTTAACAGCCAATTGGGATCCTGCGCGACGGCAATGGTTCGCCTAAGTCTTCGGTGCGCTACGTCTTGCGCGCTGCTGTTGGTTATCTAGAAAATTCTTGAGCAATGAAAGTTGCGATTTTGATGAAGCTCTTGTTGCTCACAGGTAGCAGAACAACTGTACACTTTGTGCTAGACACTACAGGAATTGTACTGGCTGGCTTTCTGCGAGTGTGGCCGAAGTCCCAAGAAGCGTCACAGACAAAGAACTTTTTTTTCCAATGTTGGTTACTGTACACTCGCAGCCATTGCTGAGCGACTTGGTATCGATTCGTCAGACATTGTTGATACGCTCAGCTTAGGCGCCACCAGTGGGTCAGCGTTCTCTATTTTGTAGAACTGCTTACTTCAACAAAAAGTCGGAAGTTTTGTTACACGTGAGTCAAGCAAAGTCAAGCACTAAGAATCAGAATGGCTTTCACGAACTTGCAAATAAATTGCTGAACACTTGAAAAGTTGAACACATGCAATTCAATGCATCCAGGCTTCTCAGTTTCAAGAGTTGAAAATTGCTTAGTAATCCCTCGTCCCTTTCGAATTGGTTTTTGTCCGGTAATTGAAATTACATGGCTAATCTAGAATCTATGATCATGACGAAGATACATAGGATCACAACGTAATTCATTTGACACAGCATTAACAAGTATGTTCTGTATTGTAATGGCACAATCAAGCTGAGTTTTCTAACAACGGATGAACGCTATATGGAGCATTATGTTATTCTATATTAAAGTGTCACAATATCATTTCCAGTAAACTCAATCGTATAAACAAAAGATAGAGCTTTTAGAAGTAGCCTTCGGACTCTTCTTTGGCAGCAGTCCGAGAAATCAGAAGGTTTTCATTTCCATCTTGTGTAGCAAAGGTTCAGGAGAGTAAAAATTTAACCTCAAGCTGCATTATTGAAAGCAATGAAGTTCCCTCACATTCCAGGCCTACATGCGACTGCGTTTATACTTTCCACAGCTGGACTTCCATGCGCTTAACACATCAAAGGCCACACTAACAGGATCTCATCCAAGCCATTAACCCAGCTTTTCTAGGACATCTATCTATCTATCTCCAGTCAAGTGCTAGGCAAGCATATTTATGTTGTTGGTGCTATAAACCGTGCTGGCCATCTGGACGAGGTATCTGCGTACCCCGCAAATCCCGACCACTTCAAAGTGCATAGCTCGTCCATGTCTCCTCTTTGTTTTTCTGTGATCTTCTACAGTGTCCTTTGCTATGATGACTGACGTGTCAGGGAACCATAACAAGTTCTGTCGCCATATATTTCATACGCTCCTTAGCATTTGATTGAAGAACTGAATGAAAAACTTCTCCTTATAAAGCATGTGAATATCTAAAACCAGAGCGTATTATAACGACTATACCCGTCCATGAAACTATACAGCTTATAATCTACCACCTCGTTAAGCACCGCATCAGTAAACGATCATTGAAATTTGTCCAGCTTCTGCTTGCCATTTTCTTCATCCAATTCTGTCGTCTCAACTTTGTAAGCCAGCTTTGACGCTTGTTTCCGAACAGTCTTGGCGTACATTGGATACATTTACAGAGCACTGCTGAATGTAGATGAAAACGGTGTTGAGCAACCTGGATGTCAACTTTGCATAAGTCGAAACGCTTTCAAGAGCAGATATCGTCCCTGAAATTTGAATAGCTGTCAGCTGAATAGCACACTTGTTCTCCAGTACAGATGCTCCAAAAAGCGGACAAGATGTGAAGCTAAATCCTGATCAACACTCTTATTCAGTATACCAAAGGTGCTTTTTGTTGCGAATCTGGACCTTGTTGGTACACTAAGCATATCTGGCACTCCATGCCTCCGTACCAAAGGTATTCTAAGTGGTAATATTCATCCATAACTTTGACGTCCTCGACCTTTCCCACCACGAGAGAGATACACCAACACCAACAGCTTACCTTGCCAGTAGATCCCAGTCTGAAATGGTAACCCGCAGCTCCAAACTATATCTCACAGTTATAGTGTCACCAGTACCGATACTTAGATGGATCGTGGGCCTCCAATTCCTGATTGAGGAGCGAAGAGAACCAATCCATGGCCCAAAGTTGACGTCCCTGATCGCCTGCCCTGCTGATAACGGAACTACCATCCTGACGGCCAGAATCATGGTCATCACGACAGGGAAAAGAAAATCAAACTTTTATTTATCCTCTTCAGCACTGTAGCCTCACGCCCTTCAGCATCTTTGACTGTCAAAAGCGTTGGCTGCTAAAATCAAAAGTGAATGGCGTCCCAAGACCACTCGTCGATCTGCTCTGAAGGCACCAGCAGCCGCTGTAGAAAATGCAAACTGCCTGCCACATTTAAAGTGAACTAATAGTCTTAAGATTTAGGGATTCTTTGATGCATAGAGTTCTGGTCTTTGTTCTAAGTTTTGGTCCTTTGTGTCGTTCTACGTTTGTTCAAGTGAAGGAGAACGAAAAGTTTCTTACCAGCGGCCTCTCGTGATTCTCTGTCATCTCGTTTCTCACATGCTTTCACATTCTGACCCTGCGTCCTTCTGCACATGTGAGACTTTTTGCGCTATGGCCTTGTTCTGCCAGGAAAGTCGTTGCTGATGAAGTTACAAAAGCTGGTGCTACACACCATAAAATAAAATGTATACCGAGTTTATATGGCATATAACATATTGCACCACATATATCGAAAAAAATTCGTCTATACTTCAAGGAAACCTGTTAACGACGCTGGGAATGACACTTTTGAAGACTCACGGGAATGACACTTTTGCTATGTTCTACAACTGATCAAAGCAAACTTCAAAGCGATTAACGTACGAACAGATTTTCTTTTATTTTCCGATCTGCAATCAATGACTTCACATGAGAGATTCTGTTGTCTGTTCTTCGACCTGATAAGGTGGAGCTATGCGTTGATTTTTGTCCAGCTGCTCAAATGCATCGCAGCCTCAAAGTTAAGGAAGTTGTACTGAGCTCCCGTATCCTTGCTGCCAGTCCCTCTATATACGTATCAATACTTACATGGCTCGGGAACCCCTTCAATTCATATAAATTATAATCGGGAAAGGCGTCCGTGTGCCGTATTCAGCAAGGTCCCGGATGTTTATCTCTTCTCAAGGAACTTGCAAAACATTTTTTATTTGGCGATGCCCATTTAACATTTTTCCGATCTGCAATCAATGACTTCCCATCCCTTCACATGACGGATTCCCCATCTTGCGTCTGTTTTTCCACCTCATCTGCTATGCGAGGGTTAACTTGAGATCTTGTCCTGGACATAAATATTTATTATTGTCTAAAAAGCTTAGCAGAAGTTCACAAACAGCGCCTTACCTTGATTCCTTGCTTCTCAGTGCACTGCATCTCACGTCTTCTTTTGCCCCTCCACCAGTGTATGTGAGACCGTACCACACTATAAGATTGTTGCTTTTGAGAGACGTTCCCAGAGCTAAATTTTCAGAATTGCCGTTATCAATGAACTATGGAATGATGAGCTCACATCAGAAAAGAAAAATACCTGGCTATTGCATGTAGAGAAAGATTTCCAAGATGCATTCAAGTATTATCTGCAGAAAGAGAACAAAGAATCATAGGATCCAAAACGTACAAACGAAGACAGATGACCGCAACAGGCGTAATACGATTTCCTCCACCACAGGTTTGTTTCGCTTTCATCTGAAAGCGCAAGACCCTTCCAAACCTGAAAGAGGAGCAAAGTAAACCAAAAGCATGGCTGTTTTGCTGCGTTGTAACGTTAAAAGTGACTGGCAACTCGCGGATGTGTTGTGCAGCTGCTTGACTACATTAGTCGAGTGGAGGCGTAACATGACCAACCATTTAAGAAGTGGCAACTGAGCTTCATGACTTTGACGAAATGCAGTAACATCTCGACTCTGCAATGAAGTTTGTCAAGCCACAGTTAGAATATGAAAAATATGGCCCTCGGTCGGCTCTTCCGCTATTTATATATAGGAACACTAGTTACGCGCGTCGATAGGCATCTACTGGGTAAGATAGGAATGGTGGTTGCAGGCAGTCGAGAGAGGAGCAACCGAGCTTATAGAGCTACATATAGTAATCCGCCAGCCAACGATGGATGGATCGAGATCCGTAGCGTAGCGTAGAGGTTAGTAGCGCTTGAGCGACTCGTATCTGCAGCTGTTGAGCGCGGCAGTGACGTTGTCAAACTCGGAGAGGACGGAGAGGTAAGGTATGAGCTCAAGCAGCTCTCGGTCCCTGGGGTTGTCAATAAAGGAGGTGATGGGCACGGCATTCTGCGGCTGCAGTGCGTACGAGTGGGGGCTGTTGTCCACGATGATCACCTTGTGCAGGTCCCGGCCCAAGATGGACAGGTCCTTGACGAGGCCCCCGCCGTAGAGCCTACACGACTCTCTGTAGAGGCGGTGGCGGATGGCCGAGTAGTAGTCGAGGCGGTCCACCAGCGGGTCTGCGTACTTTTGCAGGCTGGCGGTGAAGAGCACCACCTCGAACTTGTCGGCCATGGCGCTCAGGAACTGCTCCACGCCCGGCCGCTTGACGACGTAGACGGTCTGGAGCTTGTTGTCGATGTCTACTCTAATGGTGAAGTCGTACCTGGGAATGGGCACGAAGGACGAGTGCACCAGCGTCTCGTCCAGGTCGAGGACGAGCGTCACCTTGTCGCGCTCATGAGGGGCCAGGGGAGGAATGCCACACTCGCCGTGGATGGGCAACGAAACGGGGCTCGGGGGCACGTAGCACTCGCAGTCGTCCAGAGAGTCGTGGAGGCTGCTGCTTTCGGCCAGGCTCGACGACAGCTCCAGCCTCGCCGCCGCCGCCTCCCTCGACGTGCGGACCAGCCGGTCCTGCATTGCTGCCCGCCATAGCCGCGCATTAGACATCTATTTCAGCAGCAAGTTGGGTACTACTACAGCCTCTCCCCGCCCGCCATCTTTTCGGTCACCTCGCGCGCACGCGAGATGATTTCATGCAACAAGAAAAATATTGGTTTGCCCTAAAACACCACGGGTCGGCAACGCTTGGGCCACGTAGGATGCCTGTTCTGTTTTTGTTTTCTACATTTTCTACAGTAAATACTAGTACACTGTAGCTATTCAGGCGGAGGAGGAGGAATGCTGGCACTGCCGCCGTTGTGTGCACCCTGGCCAAGCCAAACGAATGAGAGAAGGAGGAGGCACAAGAAAGAAAGAAATCCAACCTCGTCTTGCACGTTGAGTTGCTTATTCAGCGAATTCCGAAGGTCCTGAAACTCCTGAACCACCACACAAGCTTTTTCGTAAAACGACAGAAATAAAAAGATGAAAATGCTATACTTACACTCCTCAGCTGCTCCACTTCCGAGTTCAATGTGCTGCGGAGCTCTCCAAGCTCCTGAGCATTTCATTCGTGAGGTGATCGTCATGGATGAGAGAAACAATACCTCGCGGTAGTTCTTCACCTGAGAATCCAGCTTCCCCCGCCAGTCTTGCAAGTCCTGCCAGTGCCACCCCCCCCCACATAATGAGCCAAGCCCGCTGCAATCAATGTCTACCTTCTTGAGGTTCTGGACCCGAGCAAGCAGCTCGGCTCTCGACTTGTTGATCTCCTGCCCCGCCCCACACACAACACGGTCGATGAATACCAGCACAAGATCTAGCTAGGAGAGCACTCACAGAGACGGGATCGCCATCGCGCTCAGCAGTCGTCGCCCCCTCCTCGCCATCGCCCTCTCCAAGAGCCTTCCAGTAAGGTACAAAGCATCGAGATCAAACACGCAGAGCACAGAGCAGCGCATACCTTGGGGAGATCGCTCCTGTCCATGTCGTGCTGCTGTTGTTCGTTGTGAGTGTGTGTGTGCGAGAGAGAGAGAGAGAGAAGAAAGGGGGGCGGCAAACCTGTGCGAGAGCAATAGAGTCGTGGCGCTCCTCCTCCATGGCCCTAGGTAGCAGCTATAGCTGCTGTAGCTGTAGCTTCTTCCCTTGCTCGTCGTCCTGGGTGGGTCTCGAACCCCAGACGAGAGCGCAGGAAATAACTCGGTTTTGTTTTGGATTTGTTAGCCATTTTAAAGGGGCGCCATCCGAGTGGAGCGCCGGGCGGTGTAGAATTACATGCGTGGGGTTGGGGAGGTGCTGCTGCCGCTCAAACACAGACAATCACTCGCGTCGAGTCGGTCAGTCAGTCGCTTGGCCGATCAGCAGCAGGCGCAGGAGCGCCATCTTTCTTGGCCAGATGAAACGCCCGACTCACCGTCGAGTGCAGCTGCTCCTTGGTCAGCGACACGTGTTCCCGCATCTGCATCACCACGAAATATTGTGTAAGGCAAGCGCATGGAATGCGAGAGTGGGCGAGAGAGAGAGAGAGAGAGAGCTTGCTTGCTTTGGTACCTTGACAATGACGGTGTGGAGGAGGTGGTGGCGGTCGAGGCTGGAGATGCTGGCGTGCTCCACCTGGAGCTGGAGCTCGTCTTGCAGCGTGACGAGGAGGTTGGCGACGGGGTAGCTGTCCTTGGGGCACTTGACGCGCACCAGTGCCTCCGATCCCACAAGGTGCACGTAGACATCCGGCTGCTGCTCCCGCTCCTTGTAGCGCGACCGCACCTCCGACTGCGTGTCCAGCACATCGCCGCCGGCGCTGGCACTGGCACTGGCACTGAGAGAGGTGGCCAGGCTACTTTGCTTTCCCAGGAGCCTCGTCGCATCGTTGGTGTTGGTAGCAGCAGCAGCAGCAGCAGCAGCAGTAGCAGCAGCGGCAGCATGAGTAGCATGACGAGACGACGCCGACGACGCGTGGAGCTGCATCTCCTTCATCTGTGTTTCCAAGTTCTGGACCTTGTCCCGCAGCTCCTTGATGTACTTGATGGCGTCTTCCAGCAGCGATGCTTTGTCCATCTAGAAAAGAAGCATTGTAGGCTCAGCGCATAAAGAATTGGCAGAGATCTGCCTACCTTGGAAACGTTTGGAACCACCGAGCGCAGCGCGTAGAAGCGCTGGTTGAGCTTCTCCCGCCGTTGCCGCTCCGCCTGGACGTGATTCAAGGGCTCCTCGCGGTCGTTTGCAGGCTTCCGGCCACGCTTCCTTGGAGGCTTTTGCACCACGTTGAGGCTGCAGTCTGCCGCTTCTCTAAACGACACCTCCGCTTCCGAGTCCAGCTCCTGCTCCGTCTCGATGCTGGAGCGCGGTGGATTCATCAGAGCTGCCACCGTCGTCTCCGATTGCTGCTGCTGCTGCTGCTTCATGCCCCCTGGCTTGGGACCCGAGCTCTTGCTGGCTGCCTCCCTCAAGTACGTCATGCTTGCCGCTTGCTTTTGCTGCTGCTGCTGCTGCTCGGCCACCCTGCGGCTCTTGGAGTCCATGGACGTGACAATCTCACTACTCTCCGCTACAAAGGCCTGGAACTTGTTGCTGTGGCCGGGCCTGATGCTCCCACCACCTTTGTTGCTGGGTGGTGCCCCGAGCTGGAAAAAGTGCTTGTCGTCGTACGACTTGGATGAGTACGGGGGCAGGATGACGGGCACGCTCTCCTTGTCGCTGTCCAGGCTTGGCATGTCGTAAGGGTCGGACGAGTAGAAGTACTCCATCCCGGTGCTGCTGCCCAGGGCCGAGGAGCTAAGCTTGTCCGGGTAGGACGCCTTGAGCGACGGGTTGAGGTGTGCGCCACGCTCCATGCCCGAGTTGACGGTGATGCTGCTGGAGCTGGACAAGGGGCCAGAGAGGAGAATGCTCTCGTATGCTGAAGCCTGGTGATGATGATGCTGTTGCTGCGGTTGCTGCTGCGGCTGCTGCTGCGGCTGCTGCTGCACATCCGCCACCTGGAATGTACCTGGCTGCTGCTCCTCCTCAAAGTATCTCCTTATGTCTTGGAGTGTCCGCGAGCACTCGTTAACCTGCGGCACCACATATATCATCTCCAACAAAGAGAAGCGAAAAACACGAAAGCTTACGATTTCGGTGGATCCCAGCTCCACAACTCCGTTTCGGGTGGGAACACAGACGATTGTCTGCAGCGTGGAGTACGTGAGAGATCTATACAACATGGCCAGTTCAACTTTTGGTTACCTGAATTCCTGCGCTCTGGGTACAAGCACAGAGGGGAGGAGTGAAGTCAGCACGCAATCTCGGAGCACAGGTGATGAAAACACAGAAAAAAGAATACGTTACCTTGGCAAGCTCCAGTCGCGCACACTGGAAGTTAATGGGCTTGACAGTGTCGCAAATCCATATGTGCTGCCCAAACTGGAACGCCCGCCCTGGAATGCTGCGAGTTCTCCTGGAGCTTATCAGCCTTGGAACAAGACAAGAAGCGTGTTTCTACGTACCCTTCACCGCAGGGGAAATTCCACGACATGGAGAGGAGATAGAACCACTCCTGGTCGGTGACATGCTCCACCTCTCGGAGGTCCTCCTCGGGATGGCACAGGTCGTGGAGCTCGCGGAGGACCTTGCGCCTGAGAATTTGGTCGGCATCGAACTGCTTGGCCTCGTTCCGCTGGGTACTGTTCTCGTTGGTGGAGAAGTAGCCGTCGCCCCAGCCCAGAATCCTGAAGTGAAGTGAGCCCTTTTAGAACCACGGCAGATGATGCTAGGTGATGCTACGGGGGAGAGAGAGAGAGAGAGCTTACATCTGGCCGTCGGCGCTGGAGAGCTGCCAGAAGATTGCATACGTCCAGCAGCAGAGGGACGAGTTGTCGACGAGCAAGGTGAGCTTGTCCTGCAGCGCCGTGTCCGCAAACGTGCTCTGGATGGCCCCCCCTCCGCCCACCTCCTCCTGGAACGGATTGAAGTCGGGGCTAGGACCCCCTAGAAAGGACGAGAAATCGAAATCCATCCCCCCTCTCCCTCTCCCTCTCCCTCTCCCTCTCCCTCTTAGAGCTGCTACAGGAAGAACACACAAATCTCTCGCAACATCCCCCAGATCTAGGCCTAGCAGCTCCCGGAAGAGTGGACAATCTCTCAATCAATCTTGCGCTGCCTGGAGCTCCTCTCTCTCCTGGGCACGGGGGGAACACAAAGAGGGAGCTCTTCTGACTTGGTTGCGATGAGAGAAGCAAAAACACAAGCGCGTGCTGCAAAAGGAGTGGAGGTCGCGCGGCGCACGCCTTCCATATGTAAATAATGGCGCCCCTCTCCCTCTGTCCAGCGAGCTTAGGTAGGTTTAAAGGGCCACATTTTCCATTTACCCAGCTGCCTCAAATTGGCGTGAAAACCACGTGCTCAAACACGTTGTCGCGGCCCCACCCCACCTTTTTTTTCCTTTTTCCCTGGCCCTTTGTTTCCTCCTTGCTCGCTCCACGCCTCCAAGCTTATCCCTTGGGCACCGTCACGTTGAGAATTTTCACGTCCTGGTATGGCTTGTCGCTCTTGTCCGTCTTCACCTTCTCGATGGCCTGTTTTTTACGTTCACAAAACAAATCAATGCCAACACGAGGAGAGAGAGAGAGAGAGCGAAGCCCTCTACACAACAACACTGTTGTTGTTGCTGTTGTTGTTGTTGTAGCAATTGCTTTCTTTACCTGCACGACATCCATGCCTTTGACGACGCGGCCAAACACGGTGTGCTTGTTGTCCAGCCACGGTGTCGCCACTGTCGTAATAAAAAACTGCGACCCGTTGGTGTTGAGCCCCGCATTCGCCATGGACACGGTAAACGGGCGATCATGTCGAAGGCTGGTGGACAAAAAAGGCAAAGCACGCCACAAACGTGGTGCTATTTGAGCACACAAGAAACACGACAATGATGCAAGCTCGCCTACCTCTTGTGGAACTCGTCTTCGAATTCACCCCCCCAAATTGACTGCCCGCCTGTGCCGTCTCCCAGCGGGTCGCCCGTCTGGATCATAAAGCCTCTGATCACCCGATGGAATATCAGGTTGTCGTAATAACCATTCCGACAGTGCGTAGTAAAGTTCTCCACGGTCCTCGGGCATTCCTCGGGGTAGAGACGTATGTGGATGTCTCCCAAGGTCGTATGCATCATCTGGAGAAAACAATTCAGGCCTCGCCATCAATTCCGAACATAACACACATACCACGTTCAGGGGCAAGGAAGTAGTGGTAGCCTTGCCAACGTCCGATATTGCCAGCAACTCCTCAGGCGGGGGTTTCTCGTTGAAGACATCCCGGCCCTTGGATGCATCCTCTGCTTCTTCAGGCTCCCTCCGGCTACAGATCACTCACAGAATGGCTTTAGCGTAAAGCGAGTGCACAGCATTGCGTACCTGAAAATATAGAAACGGTGCTTTTTAAATGCGCAGCAGATGAGGGTTGGATCTGTCACGGACTCCTTCTGGTCTACAGCATTGGCACCAATCTTCTTGACCTTTTTGACACCGCTTCCCCCTTGGTACAGCGCAATTCTTAAAAACCTTTCCGTGTTTTCCACCTTACCAAGGATTCTCGCCACTTTGTTGGTGGACAGATTGACAACCTTTGGATAAACTTCAACAAATAAGTAAAACGCGCATCACATGGCGGAGTGAGGGTGACTTACCTTAACTCCCAAGAGTGTTGCATAAAGCAAAAAGTTGCCACTCTCGTCGAAGATTGCGTTGGCGGGTGGGACGTTCTCCGCTTTCTCAATTTCCTTCTCAACGGCCATGCGGCGCCCGAAGTCAAAAGCATCTAGCCGGCACAGTGGCTGGTCACTTCTCTGCAAATCTTGTGCGACCTGGAAACGTTTCCCACGTCAGTACGAAGCATCTAGAATTGGGAACCGATTCAATCATATATACCTCCAGTGATTCATCAAAGGTCCGCCTCAGTTTACCTGTTTTAAATCTAAACACGCGGATGCGCCTATCTGGTGACGAGGTCACAAATTGTAGCCCGTCCTGACTAACCTGCAAAGGAGAAAAGGTCATCTTTACATCCGGGTGATGAACCACAAGATAAACTCACCTCCAAGGCAGACACTGTTGTTTTACATTTTGCTAGAGTGTACAGATCAGTTTCAGTTTTATACTTGAAATTCACACTGCAGGCAACAAACGAAACCAGTTAGCTCGCTCGAGCCTGTGTTTTCACTTTTTATGACACTTACACTTTGTAAGGGAACTCCATGGTTTTTGTCAACCAATACTCAATCATTCCTTTGTCGTCGATCGAGACTACGGTATCGAATGCCGGGATAAACTTCATCAGTTTGACAGGGGAGCCATGCACCTGCAAAGCCCCATAAGCGAATGAGAGCCCATACTTGACAACTGGTATGTACGTACCTCGTTGGAAATCAGAGGGTCGTTGCTCCCAGAACGAGCATCAAAAATGTGAACAGCAGGCGTCGCTCTGTCACTAATGGCAAGCTTTGAGTCGGTGCTTCCTTGCTTGACAACCCACTCAGCCGCCCCGGGAACAAAAGAGAGCCGCAGCATTGAAATCATGTCGTAATTGACAACATCGTAGATTTTCGCGGAGCGATCGTTCGATATAGTACAACAGAGAAGGCCGTCTGCGCTCACCTGGAGAACCCAAAGACAGAGTGAGAAAGAAGGGCAAGACAAGCAAGATACAGTGACACAAGTGCTTACTTACAGCCAGTCCTTCAATGGGGCCAACATGGGAGCGAAAGTGCTTCACAAACTCCACTCCAGTTCCTTTCTTCTTCCAAAACTTGAGATGCCCTGTGGCAGAGATCGGGATAAGTGTCGCTCATTCCCTTTCGTTGCTCACTTACCGTCACAGCTACCAGTGATGAAGAAATCGGCGACGGACACCGCGACGTGCGTGACGACGTCCCTGTGCATGAAGCTCTTCTCGTACCTGGACGCAAAGCGGTGAGCCGCGAAAGGCGAAAGAAATCTGGAGCTTACATGGCGGCACAGGGCAACGCATCCAGGAATGCGTGCTCGAAGTCGAGCGGGCGCTTGGGCTTGCGCGTGGGCGCGGGGGCTGGGCCGGGCGCCGGCGCAGCATCGCCCTCCTCCTCCACATCCATTCTTCCGCCCTAGAAAGAAAACTATATGTATCAACCCTAAATATTTGTCGCGTGTTTAAATCACAAAAACGTGCTTCACATTTATTTCCCTTCGGTCTCCCCGGGAAAGCTCCACGCCGCGTGGTCGTCGCACAGGAACAAATACCTTTCCTGGTGGCGAATGGCGATGGATTAATCACAGGGAAAGAAAGAGCCTGAGGAGAGAGATTACCGTCTCCCATCGGCCTTTGGTTTGGGCTCGACGAGCGCAGCCATAGTGGAAGCTTTTGCGGCACTTGCTCAAGTAGCATCCCAGCGCGGCGCCTCTGGAGCCACAGGCATGGCACTTGAGCTTGCTGGCTCTCCCAATCTCCGACTTGACGTTCCGTATTTGCTGATCACCGCCCTCGTCTCCCCCTTCGCCATCGCCTGTGTAGTAGACGTTGGGAGCCCTGCGTGATCAAGAATGGATCATCATCCGTGCACGACAGATGCTGCTGATACGTACCACTCGGCACAACGAAGGTGGACGTGCACGGCTGTTGGGCGATCATGGCAAGCTTCTCCTTGATGGCAAGATGTGGCTGGGATCAAGGTCCGGTTCCGATATTCCATGAGCGGCCCTGCCTCCTAAAAGCACACCAAGTTTATCCGAAACTTCTATGTCATGTATCAAAGGGAAAAAAAAAGAATGCTACCTCTGAATCGCCACTGGCTTGGCAGAAGCGGCACGACCAGGAGAGATCATTCTCCTGCTGTGCTGTGACCATCCTTGGATCTGGATCTGGCGCATCCGTTTCAAACACTTCCTCGCGCTTGTTGCTGTTGTTTTGCTCAACCTCTGGGACGGGCTTCATTGTGTTGTTCTTGGCGTCCGATTCGTCTTGGTGGAGCAAGAGAGATGTGAGGAGCTGCTCCTCCCCAAACTGGAAGGCTACCACGCGTTTCTTGGCAGGAAGCAATGGAATCCCGCAGAAGCGCTCCCTGACGGTGCCGGCGCTGCTGTCCGCTGGCCGGAATCTCTTCTTGGGCGGGCAGCAGCTCAAGTTGTAGAGCGGCGCCTCGGTGGAGCAAACCGTGGATTGCTGCTGCACTGGAAGAAGAAAATGTAATGCGCCATGAGATCTATGAGGAGGGAGGAGATTTACCTGGGCGAGCTTCCATGGCGAGCGAGAGAATGCTAGAGCGTGGACGACGATGCCCTAGGGTCGCGTTGAGAGCGCGCGCGCGCTTTCGATTTTTCTTCTTTCCCGCCTTATGCGACGCAATTCAAGCGAGGTCATATGAAATGAAAGAGCAGGCAAAAAGTTTAGGGTTTAAGGAGGAGATGGTGGTGGTGGCGACGGGCGCCCTCCCTGCTCCCACGGGATTAGGGCTTGGGCGCAGCAGCAGCAGCAGGGAGAGGAGGAGGACGAGGAGGAGCAGCGGGCAGATCCGCGCGGTATTGCAGTGGAATCGGCGGCCGGAGCTGGCTGGGAGCCGACCCCGGGTTGTGGTGGTGACATCGGGCAAAGGCGGCGTGGGCAAGACGACGGTGACTGCGAATCTAGGTATGTGCTTGGCGCGGCTCGACTTCAGCGTGGTTGCCATCGACGCGGACGTGGGGCTGCGCAACTTGGATCTGCTGCTGGGCCTGGAGAATCGCGTCAACTACACGGCAATGGAGGTGCTCAACGGCGAATGCCGGCTGGATCAAGCGCTGGTCCGCGACAAGCGATGGACAAACTTGGAGCTCCTGTGCATCAACAAGCCCCGCTACAAGATGCCCATGGGATTCGGCGGCAAGGCACTGACGTGGCTCGTGGACGCGCTCAAGCAGCGCCCCGACGGATGCCCCGACTTCATCCTCATCGACTGCCCCGCGGGGATCGACGCCGGTTTCATCACCGCCATCACACCGGCTAACGAGGCCGTGCTCGTCACCACCCCGGACATCACCAGCCTGCGAGACGCGGATCGCGTCACGGGTCTGTTGGAGTGCGACGATATCAAGGACATCAAGATGATCGTCAACCGGGTGAGGAGCGACATGATCAAGGGGGAGGACATGATGTCGGTGCTGGATGTCCAGGAGATGCTGGGCTTGCCGCTGCTTGGTGTCGTTCCAGAGGACTCGGAGGTGATCAAGAGCACCAACCGGGGGTACCCGCTAGTGCTCAAGAAGCCTCCGACTCTGGCCGGACTGGCATTGGAACAGGCGGCTTGGAGACTGGTGGAGAAGGACAGCATGAAGGCGGTGCTCATCGAGGAGACTCGACCCAAGAGAGGATTCCTGCCTTTCATGGGAGGCTAGCTCAGATCTGGTTTGTGTTCTTCTTTCAAACTTCTCCACTGTTGTTCTCACTCCTTCCCTCGCTCCCTGTGCAGCAGGGGAACGTCTTCTTAAGGTCGCGATTAAGTACCGGTAAATACACTGCCCAGGATGATGAGGAAGGGATTTTAAAGCACATTGGATTGGAGGCCAACAGATAATAAGTGGACGGTGGGCATGGCTTCGCGCGGCATGAATCGAGGTAAGCCTCCGGCGTCGCTGCAATGACAAGGCTGCCGAGTATCCTCGGATGACTGCGTCTCGAAAACAACTTCAAGGATGACTGCCGCAACCACGGCTCTGCTGTGCCAACAATGTACCACCGGTACACTTCAATCCTTCCATCATGGACTGAGCTGGGAATGGAGGCCCAGAAAGCGCATGGCTTCCGGCTTATCTCCCTCGCCTTCACCCTCCTGGAGGACTTGGAGAGCTGAACTTCCGCGGTCTCACAGGGGTCCTCTCTTCACTTCTAGCAGCAGCAGCACCACCACGTCTACGCGTGCGTCCTCGGCTACGACAGGAACCACCGCCGAAGAGAAGGAAGAGCCAACCATCGACGAGCTCCTCACCAATCTTGAAAAGAGCGAAGCTGGGGCTTCTGATACTGCTGCTGGAACTCAGAGACGAAGACCACCGGCAGGTACGCCTTCAAGGGTCACACGGACCTTCGCCGTGCAAGACGAGGACTTGGTTGCGGACAAGGTCCTGACTGGACGAATCAAGTCCATCATGACGTTTGGTGCTTTCGTGGATCTCGGTGCTAGAGTAGACGGCTTGCTCCACATTTCGAAGCTGGGTGAGGGATTCGTCAAGGCTGTGGAGGACGTTGTACAGGTCGGGCAGGAGGTGCAAGTTCAGATACTCGAGGCGGACTTGCAGAATAGACGCGTGAAGCTCAAGCTGTACGATCCCACTCCCAAGCCAGAACCAACAAGAGCACCCTCTTCTGGTGCTCCGGCCACAGGCGGTCGAGAGGCCTTCCGTGGAAAGATTGCCGGAAGGGGTGCTCCAGGGGCAGCAGGCCAAAACCGACGACCAGCGACTGACAAGCCGAAGACGTCAAACTACCAAAAGGGACAGGCTGCGACAGGTGTTGTCAAGAACTTGACAAGAAGAGGCTGTTTTGTGGAACTCCCTGGAGGCGAAGAAGGCTTCATGCATGCGAATGAGATCAGCGTGGCCGGGGAGAATGTTCCCATTGAGACCCTCGTTAAAGTGGGACAGGAAGTGAAGGTGAAGGTGCTCCGCATCATCGAGGGAAGAATCAATCTGACCATGAAGGAAGAGCTGGACCTGAAGAAGGTGAACGAGGAGTTTAATGGAAGCATGACCGCCACCAACGCATTTGAGCTTGCTTTCCGAAAAAATGCTGCCATCAGGAAGTATTTAGAGGAGTCGGGGAAGCTTCCAGTTGTGGAGGCAGCCGACAAGAAGAGCAAGAAAAAGAAGGCGGAAGAGGCACATGTGAACGCTGAAGCACCAGAAGACCCGGTATCGACGGCTGACGAGGCCGAAATTGTGAAAGAGGAGGCCCCTGCCTCACAAGAAAAGGAACCTTCCGTGGAAGAAGAGGCTACGGAAACAGTAAGTGCAGTTCGAGAGGAGTTGCCAAAGGAAGAGGAGGAGGAGCTATCGGAACCAAAGGATGTGGTTGCTGCTGCTGCTGTACCAGACGTGGAAGATAAGCGTGTGGAAAAAGAGCCACAGGAAGCCGTCGAAAACGTGGAAAAGCCTGGGGACGAGGAGGTGCCGATAGCAGAGGTTGAAAATGAACTTGTTGAGAACAAGGAAGAGCCAGCAGAGGTGACAAGTGCAGCTGTCCAAGACAAGGAACCTCAGCAGAAAGAGGACGTGAAAGAGGAAGAAGGTGAAGTTTCGGAGACAAAGACGGAAAAAGCGCTGGAGGATGATAAATCTGCCGACGATGAAAAGGCAAAAGAAGCGATTGCCGAAGTGAAAGAGAATGTGGAGGAGACAAAGGAAGAAAGTACGACGAAGGAAGAGATGCTGGCCACGGAAGCAGAGTCTGTCGGCATAGTGATTTCCGCGGCATTGGTGAAGTCTCTCAGGCAGCAGTCAGGAGCAGGCATGATGGACTGCAAAAAGGCTCTGGTGGAAACAAACGGAGATTTTGAGCTGGCCATCGAGTATCTGAGGAAAAAGGGGCTGGCTGGTGCGGATAAAAAGGCTAGCAGGATCGCCGCCGAGGGAGCAATCAGGAGCTACATTCATGACGGTCGGATTGGTGTCCTGCTAGAAGTCAACTGCGAGACAGATTTTGTGTCTAGGGGCGAGCTCTTCACGCAGCTGGTGGAGGACTTGGGAATGCAGCTGGCTGCATCTCAACAGGTTGAATACGTGTCTGTGGACGATATTCCGGCCGAGGTGAAGAGCAAGGAGTTCGAGATTGAGATGCAAAGGGAAGACATACAGAGCAAGCCCGAGGCTGTACGTGCCAAGATTGTGGAGGGACGAGTTGCGAAGAGGCTCGCGGAGCTAGCGCTGCTTGAGAAAACGTTCATCAAGAATGACAGTCTTCTCGTCAAGGATCTGGTTAGGCAGACAATTGCAGCCGTGGGTGAAAACATCCAAGTGAGGCGGTTTGCAAGATACATTGTTGGAGAAGGCCTTGAGAAACGCAGCTACGATATTGCAGCTGAAGTCGCTGCTCAAGCCGAAGCACAGGCACAGAAGGTCGTCGAAGCACCGGCCACGGAAAGCACCAGCGATAGCAGCGGCAGCTCCGAGACGGACAAGGATGCTCAAACCATCGCCATCTCGGCTTCTTTGGTGAAGCAACTACGGGAAGAAACAGGAACTGGCATGATGGACTGCAAGAAAGCTCTGGTAGCATGCAAAGGCGACTTTGAACAGGCGAAGGACTACCTGAGAAAGAAGGGACTGGCAAGTGCGGAGAAGAAGGCTGGGAGAATAGCGGCAGAAGGGATGGTGGTGAGCTACATTCATGCGTCACGTATCGGCGTGCTGGTGGAGGTCAACAGTGAGACGGACTTTGTGGCGAGGAACACAGTGTTTAAGGAGCTGGCCGACGATCTGGCGATGCAACTGGTCGCTTGCCCGCAGGTGGAGTACGTGTCTGTGGACGACATATCAGCTGACATCAAGGACAAGGAACGCGAGATTGAGATGCAAAGGGACGACTTGCAGAACAAGCCCGAGCAGATTCGTGCCAAGATTGTCGAGGGGCGCCTGAGCAAGCTGCTGGCGGAGAGAGCCCTGCTTGAGCAACCGTATCTCAAGGACGACACCATGCTCGTCAAAGATGTGCTGCAAGCCAAGACGGTGAGCTTGGGCGAGAACATCCGCGTCCGGAGGTTTGAACGCTTTACGTTGGGAGAAGGCATCGAGAAGAAGGCTCACAATCTTGCCGAAGAAATCGCTGCGCTGAAGCCAGTGTGACTTCCAGGTTTCGCTCCTAATTTTTGTTGTCCTCGATGAATCTATGTAGCCAACGTTTTGCATTGCAGTCCGAATGTGCTGAAGTGATCAACCAGGAACTTCCATTCCCCCGACGCTGCGTCGTAAGAAATGAAGTGGGAGCCTTGCCTCTCGGATTCATCCCTGAGCATCATCTCGAACTGCTGCTGCTGCTGCTCTTGCTGTTCTTGGCCGTCTAGATTGTCGTTCCAGTGGATGTTAAACAGAGTAACTTCAGCTGGTTTATTGAGCCCGTCACCCACGCCAGGCTTTTTGCTCTCGTCCATGTAGACAATCACCTGGTTCTTGTCGAACTGGACAGCGTCGCACACGTCCAGCTCTCGCACATCTGTCCGGCCGATGAAGCGGATCTCCCCGTGCTGCTTGCGCCCGACTACAAAGTTGTCAACTCGGTGGCAGTATCCTCCCGGCGTGGAAAGGTGGCGCTCTCGGATCTCCTCCGGGCTGGGCTGGATGTAGTAGTCTGAGCCCGTCACCTTGGGTGTTGGCACGAATGGCTCTGCTTCTGGTTCCGCTACTTGGTTGCTCGGACCCGGTTCACTGCTCTCGGGCATACTTAACGGTGGTGACGATGGTTCCACCGGAGTTTCGTGCTCGTTTGCTTGCGGCGGGATGAAGAGCGATCTTGGGTTCTTGGTTGCTCGCAGGAAAATTTCTGGAGGCGGCGGCTCGTCCCAGATTACTGGAGGTGGGGTGCGTGCTTTTGATCTGCTCGTCTGGAAGCGGCTGCGTAGAACTGGTCTCGATGGTAGAACCAGCAGAGGGGAGCCGGATCTGGTGCCAACGCTCGTCGGCGGAAAAGTGTTGCTGCTCTTGAAAGATATCTGCTGGGCGTGAGGGAGCTTTCCAAAGGGATGGCTGGATTTGAAGGTGAAAGAGCTCAGACTTGGCCTGCACATATTCACGCTTTTAAGTTTCGTAAGCATGGGTTTTAGAGGTGAGTATATTGTTTGCTTGCGATCAGATCTAAAGCTTCACTTACGGTTGCTGCTGCTGCTGCTGGGGATGGCTTCGTGAATGGTCGTGTAAACTACGCTCGTCAATTACCGTCGCCGGAGGAGGAGGAGCAGCACAAAAGACCAAAGGCTGCGAGCCAGAAGTGAGTATCTGGAAAGATAACTATGTAAAGCTTACCGTGGTGAGCGGTAACGATGGTGGTGGTGACCATTGTGACGCCGGAACGAGGTAGTAAGTACCAGGAGGCAAAGCGCCTGCGATGCCTTTGGTGCTTGGCGATGGTGTGGGAAGCGATAACGGATCGGCAAGCATGGGATCACCGCGGCAGTAGCAATCCCATCGGATTTCCTCGTGGCTCTTGTTCCTGTAGAAGCTCATGGCCGAGATGGACAGGATGGTGAATCCTGTCTCAGGATCAAGCGTTGGGCAGTAGTACAAGGTAGCACCGCTCCCGTTGAGCTCCTGGATCTGCATCTGATCATCTGTGAGCTCCAATGATCAGCAAGTTCTAAGCTGCTTGCATCCATCCATGAAGTAAGTTTTTGGTTTTTGGATGGTTGATTATCTTACCTGGGCTGAGTGCTCTCGCGTGATCGATCAATCCAGGCGGGCTGCACGATGGTGGCCAGTCCTGCTGATTCCCCGAGTTGTAGAGACCGAGTGGCTGTCTCGCCATATGCTGCTGCTCAAGGACAACTCCGGCCGGCTTCACAACCTGTCTGCGCGAGGAGAAAAAGTTCCCGCGATTGATACTTGGATGCTGCTGTTGCTGAATCCATGGCGCAGCTCCTACACTCGATCTGGGTGTGGTCGTCATTGGGACATCATCAGCGTTGTTCCAAGAAAATGGGGAGTTCATTGCCGCTCCATAGCGCTGCCCGTGCGATCTGTTACCGCTATAGTCGCCATAGCCGCCATTTCCATTGCCATAGCCATAGCTGCCTACCATCGCCGCTTTGCTTCACATCTAGGTTTTGTGAAGTTTTGAATTTTGAATCGCAACAGGCGCCAAGAATTTTAATGACATGGCAACCGGCGGCAGACGTGGCTGAATGACTCAATTGCTATTACTTCGTCAATAGCTATGGATGACTCTATCTCTGGTATTGGTTATGCTGGGATCCTTCGGTGCATCGCGACGTAAGTTTTCTTGGTCTCCGAGACATCCTCCGTGGTTTAAGTCTCTCTGTTCATCGATCCAGGATGGCGCCGAGAAGAAGATGAGCACCGAGCGGCGTGATAAGCTGCTGGGGGTCGAGAAGATTATCCAGAAGCGATGGAAGGACGCCAGACTTTGTTTCCCTGGTCCATTGTTACACTTACTGGAACATTAACTCCAAGCCCTCTACAGTATGTGGCATGCTGGCATTCTTTCTTCAAGCATCGTGCAGGCCAAAGTTCCTGCTGTGATCTGCTCACGAATAGAGTGGTGAATCGCGCATGCAGGTTGATTGTCAGAATAACTCACTGTAGGTTCTTCTTGCTGCTGCTGCACACCGGCTAGAAGATCATGAAGCCCCACGGCCTCTTGAACAGTCAGCGTCAAGGCTGTGTCATGCACAGCAATACCATCTTTGCTTCACATCTAGGTTTGCTTAATCAAGCTCAATGGCTATGGACGACTCTATCTCCACAGAGAGACTTTGGCTAGTAGGATAGAATGCCAGTGGTTATGGGTATCGAACCCCTGACCACCTTAGGTGCATTGCCAGTGAGAATTAGGGTTTACGAGAACGAGAGCTTCACTGCGCTGCGGCGGCGGCGGCGGCGCTGCTATAGCGGCAACACGGGAGGCTCTCTACGTCGGATCCTTCGCTGCATCGCGACGTAAGTTTTCTTTGCTCGCCAGGAGATCCTCCGTGGTTTAAGTCGCATTTTCTGTGTCCATCCAGGATGGCCAGCGATGGCGCCGAGAAGAAGATGAGCACCGAGCGGCGTGACAAGCTGCTGGGGATCGAGAAGATTATCCAGAAGCGATGGGAGGACGCCAAGATCTTTGAGGTCGATGCGAGCGACGAGCCGCCCAAGCCCGGTGAGAAATATTTCGGGAATTTTCCATACCCGTACATGAATGGGGTCCTTCACTTGGGCCACGCGTTCTCGCTCTCCAAGCTAGCGGCGTTCCAGAGGCTTTGTGGCACGAAGGTGCTGCTGCCAATGGGATTTCACTGCACAGGGATGCCGATCAAGGCTTGTGCCGATAAGCTGGTCCGCGAGAGCGAAGAGTTTGGGTGTCCTCCAGTGTTTCCTACCGAGGTGACGGACGAAGCTCCAGCTCCAGTTGCGAACAAAGAAGAGGTTCCAGTGGAGGTGAAATTCAAGGCCAAGAAAAGCAAGGCTGTGGCAAAGTCCGGTGCTTCCAAGTATCAGTGGACGATCATGAGGTCTTTGGGTCTGGAAGACGATGAGATTGCCAAGTTTCGGGATCCACTCTACTGGCTGGAGTACTTTCCGCCCATCGCCAAGAACGACTTGAAATTCTTTGGGCTAAGCTGTGACTGGAGACGCTCTTTCATCACCACAGAGGCGAATCCTTACTACGACTCCTTCGTAAGGTGGCAGTTTGAGCACTTGCGTGAGAAGAAGAAGGTGGGCAAGGATTTGAGGTATGCCATCTATTCTCCTCTGGACAGGCAGCCTTGTGCCGACCACGATAGAGCTTCCGGCGAGGGTGTGGCTCCTCAAGAGTACGTACTTATCAAAATGGAGGTCCAGCCCCCTTTCACGGGGAAACTCAAGCCTTTGGAAGGGAAGAAGGTTTTCTTGGCAGCTGCCACCTTGAGGCCGGAGACCATGTACGGTCAGACGAATGCATGGGTTCTGGCAGACGGTGATTACGGTGCGTATGAAGTCAGTGCGACGGAAGTTTTCGTGGTGACGGCTCGGGCTGCCTTAAACATGGCTTATCAGAACTTGTCACGGGTCCCGCAGCAACCAACGTGCCTGGTGGAACTTAAAGGACAGGACTTGATTGGTTTGACGGTAGTTTCTCCGCTTGCAAAGAATCCGGTGGTTTACGTGCTGCCGATGCTGAATATCAAGACGGACAAAGGTACTGGCGTCGTGACAAGTGTGCCAAGCGACTCTCCCGACGACTACATGGCACTCTCGGATTTGAAGTCGAAGCCTGCGCTGCGGGCGAAGTTTAACGTCCAAGACGAGTGGGTGCTACCTTTCGAAGTCCTTCCGATCATCAACGTTCCGGAATTCGGGGACAAGTCGGCGGAAGCGGTCTGCATCAGCATGAAGATCAAGAGCCAGAACAACCGGGATGATCTGGAAGCTGCGAAGAAGATGACTTACTTGAAGGGGTTCACAGACGGGAAGATGCTGGTCGGTGACTATGCCAGAATGAAAGTCCAGGAGGCGAAGCCGCTGATCAAGAAGCTGCTGGTGGAATCAGGCCAAGCCGTTATCTATAGCGAGCCCGAAAAGAAAGTGATATCGAGGTCAGGAGACGAATGTGTGGTGGCCTTGACGGACCAGTGGTACTTACAGTATGCCGAGGAGGAATGGAAGTCACAGGCGGAAAAATGCCTGACGCAGATGGAGCTCTACAGCGACGAAACGAGGCGCTTGTTCGAGCACGCTCTTGGATGGCTGAACCAATGGGCCTGCTCGCGTTCTTTCGGGCTGGGTACAAAGTTTCCTTGGGACCAGGACTTTTTGATCGAGTCGCTGTCGGATTCCACCATCTACATGGCGTACTACACGCTGGCACATATCTTACAGGAGGGGGACTTGTATGGCAAAGGTGATCATGCTGTGAAGCCCAATCAGATGACGAGGAATGTCTGGGACTTCGTATTTGGCATGGGACCTCTTCCAGAGAGCGAGATTCCGGTTGAAACTCTGAAGAGGATGAAGAAGGAGTTTGATTACTGGTATCCGTTCGACTTGCGCGTCTCTGGGAAGGATCTCATCCAGAACCACCTGACTTTTAGCATCTACAATCACACCGCCATGTTCCCGGAGGAGAGGTGGCCTCGTTCGTTCCGGTGCAATGGTTTCCTGCTGCTCAACGGGGAGAAGATGGCCAAATCGACAGGGAACTTCCTCACCATTCGGGACGCTGTAAGTGACTTCTCGGCAGATGCAACGAGGTTTGGCCTGGCGGACGCTGGAGACTCGGTCGACGATGCAAACTTCGTCAAGCTGACAGCAAACTCGGCCATCCTGCGCCTGACCAAGGAGATGGCCTGGATGAGCGACGAGGTCATTGCTGCTGAAAAGGATCTGAGGAAGGGATCCCCCACTACATTCGCAGACCGCGTATTCGAGAACGAGATCAACATTGCTATCAACCAGACGGAGAGGAACTACAAGGCTCTGATGTTCCGTGAGGCGCTCAAGTCGGGTTTCTACGATCTCCAGATCGCCAGGGACGAGTACCGGCTGGCGTGCTCCTCCTTGGGCATGAACAGGGACTTGATCTTCAGGTTTGCAGACGTCCAGACGCGGCTACTGACTCCAATTTGTCCGCACTACGCCGAATACGTCCGATCGGAGATCTTTCACCAGGAAGGATTTGCAGTGACGGCAGGCTGGCCAGCCTCAGGAACTCCCGACTTGACCCTCCAGAGAGCCAACAAGTTTTTCCAATCCATCCTTGCCGACTTCCGGAAGGCCTTGCAAAAGCACCTGGCCGCCTCGAAGAAGGCCAAGAAGGGACAGGCAGCAGTGCCTCCGGCGGCTCCACTGGCGGGCTTGATCTACGTAGCCGAGAAGTACGAAGGCTGGAAGGAGGAGTCCCTGAAGATTCTCCAGTCGTGCTATGACAGCGGCAGCAAGACTTTCACTTCGGACGTGGAGATCTTGTCCCGGCTGCGCGAGAGCTCGGTGGGACAGTCCGGGGACTTCAAACAGATCCAGAAGAAGTGCATGCCGTTCGTCAAGTTTAAGAAGGACGAGACGCTGTCGGTTGGGCCCCAGGCACTGGAGCTGCGGCTGCCATTCGACGAGCGGTGGGTGTTTGAGGAGAACTTGGAGCTGATCAAGGCGCAGCTGGGGCTGGAGAGCGTGATGGTGGTGCCGGTTTCGTCCTCGTCCTCAGGCAAGATCGCTGCTGCTGCTCAAGCCGCGTCTCCGGGGAGTCCAGTGATTGTTTTCGTCACAGTTCCAGAGATGGTCGCAGCTCTCGCGTCGAACGGAGTGGCCCAAGTCACCGTCTCTTGAACGTCTCTTTGCCTGATTCTAAATTGCCGCGCTCGAATATTCTCACGTATGAGGGAAAGAATCCCAAGGGAGGAAAGGCTCTTCTGAGTTTCTCTTCTTTTGCTAAAGATAGTGTCGAAAAAATTTACAGAACTTTGGAGAGGATTTTGAGCTTCTGGGAATGTGGGCGTGTCCTTCCCATCACATGTTGAGGCGCTCCAGCCTCTTGGTCCTGGCTTTGAGGTAGCACCACAGGCCACGCTGGCCACTCTCGAGCGCAAGGCCCGAGTGGTGCACGAAGTAACCGGCATGGTGATCCAACACCAACAAGTTCTGCTTCCACAGACCAGAGGAAGTGGTATTAATTTTGGAGGCCACGACTTTGGCAAAATGAAAAAGCACTGAGGGTAGCTTGAGCTCTTGCCTGTGACGCAACCACAGTGACGCTCCAAAGGCGTATATGTAGCAGCGCTTTTCCTGGAGGGAGATAGTCAGGATCCAGGGGCCTGCGTTGCCCACAGGTGGCAAAAGGTACATGGAGTTCCATGACTTGCAAACGGCAGCACAACCTGACAGCGTGGCCAGCTCCATCTGACGCTGTGAGTGGAGTGTTGTAAGTGTGATGCACAGCCTCAAGTTCCAACGGGCCTCAAAGGGGAATTCGAGGCTGGCAAGCATGCGCACTGCACTTTGCCGCAGCCACAGGCCAGCAGTACTTTGCAAGTGCTGGCTGTGAAGAGGCTGGAGTGGATGGTTTTGGCGTGTGGAGACTTGTGTTACAATTTCTGTTGTGCATAGAAAAGACACTATAAAGAGGGTATATTCCTGGAGCCTTGTGTGCTTCCTGTGTGAGGACTCAATTGTGGTTTACAGCTTGGACTACATACATTTGAGGTGGGATAGTTGACATGGATAGTTACTGATAATTATGATGATGAGATTTTTATAGCCCTCCTGGTTTTGCATTCTTATCACTTTGGATTCTCCACTTAGACAATAGAAAGAAAATGGGCAAGGATTTTTATCAAGGAAAAAAGGTCTATTAAGACAGTTTAGATTTTAGGCTTTATTTTTTCAATGTGTGAGTACATGGAAATAGAAATGAAATATGAAAATTTGCATATTCAATTAGCCCTAGACTGAAATCAATCTAATGACTATCAAAATTCTACTACATTCATATTAGTATTCGACATTATAGCTATACACTTGGACCTCACATAATCTCTTATCTCTGGGATTATCTCTAGTTGATAGGCTAAAATCTAAAGGGACATTAGGTGGATGTATAAGGTATTTATTCTTGATCCTTTTGTACAAAACACTTTAGTTATTACATATGTATATTTTTTGAAGGATCAGCTTATTGAACATTATATCGAATCTCATAAACTTGTGGTTTAACTTGCCATTCCATTGAATAAAAAACCTTTTAGAAAAACCACATACCATAAGATTAGGAAAATGAAATTATCAACTTTGATTAGTGGACAATAATAGGAGTTATAGTATCATTGTTATCCTAGTTAGATACGGCCTAAGTGTTGAATAAACTTCACTTGAACCAATGAAATAATGTTTATTAAATACTAATCCCAAGACCTAACATTAGTAGCTCGTGGCAATCACTCTGTTAGCAATATTAGATTATGATCATATAGAAGTTTATATGGTGAAACATTAATAGCATATACATATAGAAGTGATGGCATCCCAATCCAAATGTTAAAAGTTCATATACTTTGCAATCATCTCTTTGAAGGTTTGAATGAGCCATTCCACCAAACCATCCATTTTGGGATGATAAACACTTGTGAAAGTGTGGCATATCCCCAACTAAGATGTTTAAAACATAAAATGCTTTAGCTATAAATATGGAACCATTATTTAAGAGAATTTGCTTCGATATAAATGCTAAAACACCACTTGATTAAGGAGGAAGTTGTAAGCCACAAATTTTTCCTTTCCAATTTGCTAGCTTACTTCATCTATCCGTCCAACACTGCCTTGGCTTTGGCTAAGTTCCCTCGCCAAGGTTCCCGCCTATGGTACTAGCTCCTACTTGGTCCTACTTGGTTTCAGCTATTCACTGCATGAGTAACGGAGTGTTAGCCATCCATCCACGGATCCCCAAATCTCTCCCAATCCCCCTCCCCGGGTTAGACTGGACTAAAGGTTCGGCTACACTCCCCGCAAGCACAAACAGCTAAGCACACCACGCTTCCAGGTTCTTAACATCCCTTGGTACCACAAGACTTGATCATGGGACTTTCTAAATCCCAAGTCTTGGGTGCAACATTTGCTTCAGGACGCCGGGGTGAAACACCGTGGCCTAACGGCCTGGTATGGGTACCTCTACCCCCCCACTTCCATCCCGAAGGGGAGGTCCAAGCCCCTAGGAAGGGCGAGGACTAATGAGCCGCATGGTACTCAAGTGAGGCACCACTCCACATGAGCCAGAAGCACCGCAGTCGGTTTCCCTTTCGGGAGTGGGAGCTGCTCTTGAGCACTTCCTTGGATGGCCCCTCTGGCACCAACCAAGTCCATACTCACTCTTACCCAAGGCCCTTCGGTCCCAGTCTCAACCTCAAGTCGGTTTGGAAGCCCCACTGGAGAGTCCCTTCAAAACTGGTTCCTGGACCTCACTATCCCTACTATACTTTTGGAACCCCCCCCCTCTGGGAGACGCACACTTTGGGCTTTCACCCCTTGACCCGTATTAGTATTTGGACTCAGTCTCTGGCTCGATCTCGGACTCGATCTTGGATCCGACTTCGGATTCGGTCTCAGACTCGATCTCGGACTCAATCTCGGACCCGATCTCGGACCGACCTCGGACTCGACCTCGGACTCGGTCTCGGACCCGATTTTGGATCTCGGACTCCGTCTCGAACTTGGTCTCGAACTCAGTCTCGAACTCGGTCTCGAACTCGGTTTTTGAGTCGGCCTTGGACTCGATTCCGGACTCTATCTCGAACTCGGTCTCAGAGTCGGTCTTGGACTCGATCTTCGACTTGGTCCCATTCGATTAACTCTTTGTCATTTTGGTCATACTTTCGGGGGTCCTTTAGCCTACGACACCTCGGCGAGTTGGTTCCTTACAACTCCACCACCCATAGAAGAAGTTCGATGCCCGATTATGCATGAACTCCTCCATGTTTGGCCACCCCTTTTGAAGTCAATATTTTCAACTAAGTTTTTGTTAGCTTTGACTTGCCAATCTCATTTAGCAAGTCATCCAAGTAGCATAATATGGTTTTATACATAAATGTGATAGTCCTCAACCATTGACTTTTATTTAAAGCCATATTTGTGAACACTCAAGAATTATTTCCCCAACCTTAATAGCTTTGCCTCATGGCAAGCTTCAAGCTATGCCACTCTAATTTTGCGTATTCCTATGAACCATTTATACTTATCTTTCTAGGTATTAACCTACCTAGAATTGTCTTTACAAACATGAAAGGGATTATGTTCTTAACTTGTTAAGGCTTCTCATTTCACAAGTTTTTTAATAGCCATATGGTCTAATATGGTTAATTCCATATTTTAGACTTTTCATAGCACTATAGTTGCCAATAGTAATGTTTTTAAGCACCCACTTAATTCTCCACTCCCAATTTGTATAAACGTTAGCTATGCTTTTTGATTTTTATGGTTTAGTTCTATTTGTTTATTACTTGCACTCGCATTACACGTTCCCTTCGGTTATTCTCCTCCAAATGATGAGGATAACTTTGCACTTTCTACCATACCTTAGTAAATATTTTTAGAGATGAACTTATGCAATGACTTAGAGAGTGGTTTTTCAATTTGGATATGCTCACCTTATAATCTCACACACAGGGATTAATGTTGTTACTCATGGGCTTTTGTATGTTCGTCATTAACCTTACCAAAATCCTTTTGGCTTTGTTCAATTTAGATAGATAGACTTTTGCCATCTCCACAACCTTAGATATTAAATAGCCTAGAAATTTAGTCTCTTAGGCCTTATTTAATGCTCTCATGTTACTAAACATACTTATTGTCAAAGAAGGCCATTATAGAATATCTAAACATCCTAAAACACCAAAAAGTGGTTTCTTTTTATAACAATGATTCACTATCTCCTAAGGGATATATCTAACCTACTTATCCCAATAAAAAGTCTTGGGAATTTAACTTCCACCAGTCCAATAAATTATATCACACTTTTTGTTTAGTTGCCTCATAGCTATCAAGTCCTACAACCCATTGTTGATGCTTCCACATCTCTATCATTATTTGGGTCAATGCCTTCTAGCTTATGCTATGCCAATCCCAATTTGTAACGCACATGGTTTTTACCCTTTATCCTATGGTGATTTACCATAGGATAACACCACGAAGTGGAACCTAAACCCTTTATGTGCCACGTGTCACATGCCACATGTCCAAAGGACAGTGGTGCGGAACTTGAGTTTTAGGGCCTTGGGCCGCTGAATGAAGGAATGGTGCCAAACTCCCAAGCATGGAACCAAGTAGCGAGCACAGAACGACTCTTGAGCATACAGCCTAAGGAGCAAAGGGACAAGAGCACAGAGTAACTTGGAACAATCCTAGAGTATTCAGCATCCTAATGCCAAGATCAGCACGCAAAACGAAGCCAAATGGACTCTAGTGCTATTTTGGCATACCGGTGGCCTAACGCAAGGATATAGGTACTCCACTAGTGAGCATGGTGTGGAATTTAAGCTTAGACCCAAGCCGAACATAGGACAAGGACAAGCATGCAAACGGGAGCTAGACTATACCTTAAGTTGGTCAGCCATACCCAATTTACCCACTATCTCTACTATACATTTGGAACCCCTTATATCCCCCCCCCTTGAGGAACACATGCTTTGGGCTTTCACCCCAAGACTCCCTTAGTACCAGGAATTAGTCTCTGGGACAAACTTGAAACTTACTAAATATGGAATGTCCTTAGATTGCAAAATTTAGATATGGGACAAACACCATTGTGTTCAGAACAATCTTTACATTCTGTAAATATGCTAAATGAGCAAATCTAGACACTTTCTATAGAAGACGTAACTCACTTCATAGCAAGCACAAAAAAAATCATCAATGATCGATATATTCCAACTCAAATCCAATAAGGATTCAAACATTCCAATATTAATCACTAACTCTTCCTCTCGTAGAGTTAGCATTGTCTATAATTAAATTATTTTTCAAGGAAAAGCTAAAGCTCAACCTCTACTAAACAATTTCACCTAAAACACAACTAATTCAACTTGCCACTTAGTTCATTTGAATGTCAATATAGTTGCTAACTACCAAATGCACGAATGCTAATAACACAAAGCCATAACTAAATCATCAACACTATCTTCATTGAGACCAATGAAACTTAATATCAATCCTACGAAGAGATATCAACACTGTCTATAATAAAGCATCACTTTAATGCCATCAACACTAGAACAAGGCTAGAAAAAAGCAAAAGTGAATCACCACTTAAAACTCTCTAGCAACTAAATTAACTAAAGTCGAAGATACTTTACTCAGTATCCGAGACTAATCCTTTAACAACACTCAACTACAGATAACACATCATCAAGGAGTGATTCACTATGTCCAACACTCAATGAAATTCAACACCACGGACTAAACGTAACCAAATGATATCGACAAAAGAATTGACATGTCAATATGGAAAAACCATGCAAGCCACAACACGATCCTTTGCAACACCATCTAGTAAAGCAAGCCTATCACTGCTAAATCATCATCGAGTGAAACAAGTGTCAAATAGTCCTTGACAAAGTTTACAAAAAATCATTAATTGCCAAGCAACTAACAATCTATGAGACACAAAATCCCTAGGCCCCCTTTGCTATGTGGTAGTGGCCGAAGCGAAAGCCAAACGAGCATAACATGTTTAGACTAAAAGCTCTGATTTGAAAGTTCAAGAGCGGGAGTGGAACTCCTAATGAAGTGCTCGAGGAATAACAACAAAGCAAGCAATAAGTGAGTCTCTAGAAAAGGGACACAAGAGGACTAACACATGACACATAGAGGAGTCCGAGATTGGACTTGAGTTGGAGTCCGAGATGGACCCGAGATGGAGTTTGAGATGGAGTCCGAGATGGACCCGAGACGGAGTCCAAGATGGAGTCTGAGATGGACTCGAGATGAACCCAAGATGGACCCAAGATGGAGTCTGAGATGGACGCCGAGATGGACCCGAGATGGACGCCGAGATGGAGTCTGAGATGGACCCGAGATGGACCCGATATGGAGTCTGAGATGGACCCGAGATGGAGTCCGAGATAGTAGGGAGAGTGTGGGGGTTGGAGCCCAGTGGAGCCAGTTTGGCCAGGAAAGGCCAGTTTAGCCTAGGAAGGCCATACCCAGCTCTTGGGTGATGGGATGACCACTGGGAAGTCCAAGCCTAGAGTGAATACAGACCGACAAGTGGGGTAGCTTGGTAAAGTGTTCAAGAGCCGGCTTTAGTTCCCCCGGGAGATTGAATGGTCGATGCTCCCAGTCCAAGTGTGGGTGGCACTACCTACTTAGATACCTAGCGTGGCTCAATGGAACCTCGCTCTAAGCCCATGGCTAGAGCACCCAAAGGTGGAAGGCGGGCTCCATGAGGCTCGCGTAAGGCCACGGTGTTCCGAAATGTTGTCCCAAAGGCCTAGATTGTGGAAAGGAAGAGGAGTAGCCCTCTGGTGTAGTGACCAACGATACAATCGTGTGGTGAGGAAATCCCAGAGGACCGTAGGACTTAGTGGTCAGGCCTGTGGGCCTCGATCCAGTGGCAGTGTTGGCAAACACGGCCATGGGCAGAAAGGGACTTGGTGGGGACCGGAAAAGGGATATTGGGGAAGGTTATTCCCCATGCTTGCGGGCATCCTAAGGATGCTAAGGAGTGGATCTGGGATGATCACTCATGGATGGATGGCCTAGTCTTTGAGAGACGGGACTGTGATATAGGTGGCGTTAGACCACTGGTGTGACCAAAGTGAATAGGCATGGTCTTAGCATAATAGGCTGATATGTCGATGGTACCTTGGGGTGTCGGTCATGGGATCAGACATGTGGAGCACTTGGACCAAGTGCAATGGTTGAGTGGCATGGATGCCATTCTTGGGGCTAGCAAGTCCATAAGTCCAAAATAGGACTTACGAAGGTTGTGAGTGAGACTCCTCCAAGTGGTCGGAGGTGTGGTTAAGTGATTAAAGTAGAATGGAAAATTTAGTCGCTTACACAATCACTCTTTCAACTTGCCTTCAAAAGACCTAAACACTAAACTCATACCATCGAGTCATATACTTACCCAACATGAACATAATACCCCAAGTATAAGATATAGGTTCATAAACAAGCACAAACTAAATGACCACTCAAATCCAACTCAATCGCAACAAACTCACCAATGCGTTTAGCCAAAAGCTTTGAGCATGCCTTGAAGAGGCTAGCTATGCATGATCAACACTTAGTCAAAACTAAAGTGAAGAACATGAGATGGACTCATAACGGTACACAACTTCCTCATAAACAAAACTATAGTATGGGTATTAACATCTCAACCTCAAATAACTAAGTTGGACATCACTATCCTCAACCAAGGTGCATGGCCACCAAGACCAAGTCAAGATGAGTGAGAGCTCATTACTCTCATAGAGTTTAACAAAATACAAGGTGCAACCTGCCATTAAGCATAATGCTACAAAAGAAAGGCACAAGGGTCACCTATCGCGAATGTGACTTCGGGTATCGAAAGTTACCTATCGGCCAGTCCTTACGGACACTCTTACCTTACTGCCACGATGGCAGGAGATCAGTATTGCTAGACCCGTTATCAGTCTCCGCCTAAGCTAGTTGAGAAACTGGTCTTCGCGTGTGCACTTGACCAGATGAGTATAAGGAAGGAATTCCTAAGTGTCTATTAAGTCAAGCATACTTGACCTGGTTAGAGAAACTCATTCGTTGACTTGCACTTGCTAGTGTTGGGAACCCTTGCGATATTGAGCTTGGTCCCTCAATATCGCTAGATGATAGCTTACCGTGTCTGCCAAACACCCTTGATATCATACCCTTTGTGTTAGTCTTATTTCAGTCCCAAATGCTATTTATGGAAAGTGTCCAGATTTGCTTATTTGGCATATCTACGGAATGTAGAGATCAACCTGAACACAATGGTGTTCGTCTCATGTCCAAATTCGCAATCTAGGGACATTCCATATTTAGTAAGTTTCAAACTTGTCCCAAAGACTAACTCCTGATACTAAGGGTGGCTTGGGGTGAAAGCCCAAAGCATGTGTTCCTCAAGGGAAGGGGGGGGGGGGGGGGGGGCTGTGGGGGGGTTCCAAGATAGTAGGTAGGTCGGGCATGGCCGACCAACCTGAGGTATAGTCTAGCTCCCGCTTGCATGCTTGTCCTTGTTCTACGTCCGGCTTGGGTCTAAGCCTAAGTTCCATTCCATGCTAGCTGGTGGAGTACCCATGTCCTTACGTTAGGCCACCGGTATGCCGAAATAGCGCTAGACTCCGTTTGGCTCTGTTTTGCATGCTGGTTCTGGCATTGGGATGCTGGTTGCTCCAAGACTGTTCCAAGTTGCTTCGGGCTCCTATCCCTTCGCTCCTTGGGCTGTATGCTTGGGAGTTGCTCCATGGTTCAGTTTCATCATTCCTTGGCTCTATGCTTGGGAGTTTAGCACTGTTCCTTCGTTCAGTGGCCCAAGGCCCTGAACCTCAGGTTCTGCACCACTGTCCTATGGACACATGGCATGTGTCACGTGGCATAAAGAGGTTTAGGTTCTACTTCGTGGTGTTATCCTATGGTACATAGAATAAAGGGTAAAAACCACATGCGCTACATCACCCTTCTTAGAAAAGTGCAACGGCCACTTTTCTACACTAACTCTAGACTCTATCCAACTTAATTGCCTTAGCCTCAAAAGTCTGCATCCCTTTTGGGCCACATCATATAAACTACATACTAAGGTGTAAGGTAACTAAAATCAATTCTAACCATGTCACTAGTTTGTATTAGCTTACAAAAATGGAATGGTTTTTGAGCAAAGTGACCAACAGATTAGCCATTGGAAAAGCCTAAGAAAATTTGTGGAAAATTTGAAAACAATTTCATCCTAGAAAAAAATTGACTTTTAGTCCAAGAATACAAACTTTCAAGACTCAACCAACTTCCTCCTACCAACAACTTCACATAGGTTTACCTCAATATAAATTCTCAAGACCCATAGTATGCTTAAGCCTTGAACATCTTTGCCCATTTTTCCAACTCCAACACCGACATCTGTAAAATTACAAAATGAACATCCAAGGCATGATCACGGAGACCACATCTTTGGATATCCATATTGCACTAACACTCTTCTTCAATCACCTTCAAGATCCCATGTGAAGCCAAAACACTCACAAGAAAAATGACATGAAAAATTAAGGTCTAAGGAAAATTCCTCATCACTTGAGATAACAATGTCACTTTCACTAACACAAGTGTTACCAATGTCAATACCTCAACCTCACACCTTCTCTATCCAACAATCTACTACAAGTGTTAACAGATTAACCAACAAACCATAGCAAGTGAGTGCTATAACCTTTTTCAACACTTCAATGGGCAAACTCAAAGAACTAAAGAACCAACTTAAGCTTAGCATAATGGACCACCATCAAGAATCCAATCAAAGCTACTACAATGCTACTTCATGCAAGTAGACTAGCTTCACTATCAACTACTTTGGGGTTGATCATCGTTTAACCAAACAACTTCGTAAACACATTACTCATTATCACATGGATATGATATAAGTATCATAATGACTTAATCATCAATTGAGCAACACCATGAACAATGCATATATTACTACTACAAAGGTTTATGTGAGTATTAAGTGTCAACTCAACATGACAAAATGCAACATAAATGCCACAATCCACCGATAAAGATTTACAACACCCCACACCACTAACTTTTGTTTATAACATGGACAAGCTCATGCCACTCTCTTTTTTTACCAAACTCAAAATTAATCCAATACCAAACTATTCAAAGAGCAATAGCAAAGTTCCCCGGAAAAGAATTGAGCATTACAACCTAAGTCTTCAATAGCAAACCTAGACAAAATGGTTTAACGCTTCACAGCTATCCATCCCACGACTCACCACTTGTAAGACGACCATAACCAATATGCATCAAGGTAGGGACTCTTGATTGCATAACGTGAACATGAGCAATGAGTTAACACTTCGTTGCAAATCATCTCTCCAAGAGAAAATGATTTACGTGTTTGGTCCTTCGTCCCTAATGACTCTCTTTTCGGTCTCATCTTTGACTAAACCTCAAGCTTGTGTTTGCACTGCTTTCAGTCCAATCCAAGTTTATGAGAGAGCATGGCAATAACTACTTGAACTAACAGATTAATCCCTACAATCTTGATTGATCCACTCATAATCATGTCTAAGAAGGATCCATTAGTGCTATGTTAAATAGCTACGGACCAGCCTATTTGCCACTCATAGCAAACCTAGGGAAGGTTTATTTTTTCCTATGATATATGGAACTACTCATAGAACCAGCAATAGGCTAACATTAATCCTGCCAACTCAAAGTATAATCTTGAATTGGTAATGTGCCTCACTCACGAGCCCAAGCACAAATTTGTGCAAACGAACCATCTCAAATCCATCCTATGGGCCCAAGAGCAAGCTCACATTATTACGGTACAAAAAGGTAACCAAATCTATACCCAAGGAATCAATGCGAAGTCTTAGCACCCAAATATGTACTCATTCAGATCATCGTTTTTATCTCTGTATATACAACGAGATTAGTTGCTCAATCTCATTGGATAATACCCGTTGAGACATATTTCTCTAACACCAAATGTAGTGCACGTGGTTTTAACCCTTTATCCTATGGTGATTTACCATAGAATAACACCACGAAGAGGAACCTAAACCCTCTATGTGCCACATGTTATATGCCATATGTCATTGTGAGACACAAAATCCCTAGGCCCCAAAGTGGAGCCGGAAGGGTGCCATGTGGTGGTGGCCAAAGCGAAAACCAAACGAGCGTAACACGTTTGGACTAAAAGCCCCGACTTGAAAGGTCGAGAGTGGGAGTGGAACTCCCAACAAAGTGCTCGAGGAACGAGCACGAAGCGAGCAATAAGCGAGGCTCCAAAAAAAGACCCAAAAGGACCAACACATGACACGTGGAAGTGTCCGAGAAGGACCCTGAGGTGGAGTCTGAGGTGGAGTCCGATATAGAGTCCGAGATGGAGTCCAAGATGGAGTTCGAGGTGGACCCGAGATGGATCCGAGATTGAGTCCGAGACGGAACCGAGATGGATCCGAGATGGAATCCGAGATGGAGCCCGAGATGGACCCGAGATGGAGTCCGAGATGGAGTCCGAGATGGATCCGAGATGGAGTCCGAGATGGAGTCCGAGATGGACCCGAAATGGACCTGAGATGGAGTCCGAGATGGACCCGAGGTGGAGTCCGAGATGGACCCGAGATGGAGTCCGAGATGGAGTCCGAGATGGACCCGAAATGGACCCGAGATGGAGTCCGAGATGGACCCGAGATGGAGTCCGAAGTCGAGACCGAGACCAGGACCGAGACCGGGACCGAGACCGAGACCGAGATCGGGACCGAGACCAAGACTAAGGCCGAGGCTGAGACCGAGACCGAGCCCGAGCCCGAGTCCGAGTCCGAGTCCGAGTCCGAGTCCGAGTCCGAGTCCGAGTCCGAGTCCGAGTTCGAGTCTGAGAGGGTGAAAGCCCAAAGCGTTCGTCTCCCAGACCCTAGGGGGTTTGGTGAGCTCCAAAAGTATAGTAGGGGGAGGACTGCAGTGGAGCCAGTTTGGCCAGGAAAGGCCAGTTTGGCCCAGGAAGGCTGGACCCAGTGTTGGGTGATGAGCTGCCCACTGGGAAGTCCAAGACTAGAGTGAACATGGACCGACAAGCGGGGTAGCTTGGTGAAGTGTTCAAGAGCCGGCTCTAGTTCCCCCGGGAGATCGACTGGCCGATGCTCCCAGTCCAAGTGTGGGTGGCACTACCTACTTGGATACCTGGTGTGGCTCAACGGAACCTCGCTCTAAGCCCATGGCTAGAGCACCCAAGGGCAGAAGGCGAGGAGAGTACCCACAAGGCCCGCGTAGGGCCACTGTGTTCCGAAATGTCGCCCCAAAGTCCTAGACTGTGGAAAGGAAGAGAAGTAGCCCTCTGGTGTGGTGACCAAGGACACAGTCACACAGTGAGGAAGTCCCAAAGGACAGTTGGACTGAGTGGTCGGACCTGTGGGCCTTGATCCAGTGGCAGTGTTGGCGAACACGGCCACGGACAGAAAGGGACTTGGTGGGGACTGGAAAAGAGATATTGGGGAAGGCTATTCCCCATGTCTGTGAGCATTCTAAGGATGCGGAGGAGTGGATCTAGGATGATCACTCATAGACAAATGGCCCAGTCTTTGGGAGATGGGACTGTGATGTAGGTGGCGTTAGACCACCGGTGTGACCAAGGTGAATGGGCATGGCCTTAGCGTAATGGGCTGATATGTTGGTGGTGCCTTGGGGTGTCGGTCATGGGACCGGACACGTGGAGCACTTGGACCAAGTGCTAAGGTTGAGTGGCACGGATGCCATTCTCGGGGCTATCAAGCCCCAAGTCCCGAATTGGACTTTTGGAAGTTGTGAAAAAGACTCCTCCAAGTGGTCGGAGATGTGGTTAAGTGACTAAAGTAGAATGGAAAAATTAGTCGCTTACAACTTGGTATCGGAGTTGTTCCTTAGTCCAACTTTTATTGGTGCTCAAATATATCATCACTTGTGTTGGCATCGGAAGGTCCGAGGAGTGGGCCTGTCCTTGCAGAGTAGTAAGTCGGGAAGACATAGCTCTCCATTACGGTTCACGTGTGAACTTGGAAACGAGGTGGTGGATAGAAAAGGGCCAATAATGGAACGACTTTGGGATCTTGGGAACAGTGCAAGGTTTTCCTCATTGAGTTGAGGATGTGATTTGGATGAGCATTTCGCTCATCAAATTGACTAAGGTAGTTGTGGTAAACAACTATAGTTGGGATCACGGGAAAGATAGAGACTCCAAAACAATAAAGGAGTCATAAGATTATCCTCACATAGTTGAGGCAAGTGCTCATAAATTTGAGACTGGAATTGATGACCGTGGGAGGTCAAATACGGAGGAGGACACAAATATTTGAAATGGTAGCCGGGGCTACCTCTAATAAATGAGGGAACAACCCAAGGAGTTGGGGGTGTACTTAGAGGATGAGTTGGTATTCTCATCACATGGACAAGTGGTCCTAAGGGGCAAGAGGTTTCCCCAAGAGAACAAATCAAGTGTTGGAGGAACACTTGCAAAGATGGTCCTTGTTAGCAGGACCTGAATACAAGAAGTTGTATTCCAGCAAGTTGGCACCTCGAAGACCAAGACCTCGCAGGTCGTTAGATTAGCAATTGTAAGCCACAAATTTTTCCTTTCCAATTTGTCAGCTTACCTCGTCTACCCGTCCAACACCGCCTTGGCTTTTGCTAAGTTCCCTTGCCAAGGTTCTCGCCTATGGTACCAGCTCCTACTTGGTCTCAACTACTCACTGCACGAGCAACGGAGTGTTAGCCATCCATCCACGGATTCCCAAATCACTCCCAATCCCCCTCCCCGGGTTAGACTGGACTTAAGGTTCGGCTACACTCTCCGCAAGCACAAGCAGCCAAGCACACCAAGTTTCCAGGTTCCTAACATCCTTTGGTACCACAAGACTTGATCATGGGACCCTCTAAACCCCAAGTCTTGAGTGCAACACTTGCTTCGGGACGCCGGGGCGAAACACCGTGGCCTAGCGGCCCGGTATGGGTACCTCTCACCCCTCACTTCCATCCCGAAGGAAGTGTCTTGGGTCCGACTCTGTTGGTTGGCTAAGGCACTTAGGAGCTTACAGCAAAGTCTAAAATGCTGGATGACTCAAGTGGAGTCAAGAAATGGTCTTAAGGGATTGGTTGAAGCATTTGGACTGAGGTGTATGGTGCCCCATGAGGTATGGGGAGGATCATAAGATCCAAGTATGAGAACAGTAGGTATCTCATTGATGGCAGAATGTGCCATGCTAAAGTTGTGGGAAAGATGTTCCCAGAAGAAAGCAACTTTGGCCCAGAGTTGGGTGCAAACACTATGGTGCAATGCTAATGGATAATTGGCATAAGAGACAACCATATTGGTCTTGGCAAAAAGACCTAGACACAAGTAAGAAGTGTCATAAAGGTAGGCTTGTGGAGCTAATAGTGTGGAGACACCGAAGGTGCCAAGGCATGCTGCCTTAAGGTCAAGTTGGCGGGTCATGAGAACCCCGTCCAAAGGAATCCCAATGGAAATGGGAATGGCATAGCCTAAGCTAGAAGGCATGCGGTTAGAGTGTGGTGACCCAGATAATGATAGAGGTGTGGAAGCACCAGCAATGAGTTATAGAACTTGACAACTATGAAGCAACTAAGCAAAAGGTGCAAAATAATTCGTTAAACTGCTAGAAGGCAACTACCTAAGACTTCTTGTTGGGATAAAAAAGTTAGATATACCCTTACGAGGGAGAAATTTCTTATGTTGTGATATAGTGAGTTAATGTCGTAAAGGGAATGCTCATTGTCAGGAGGCCATCATTGGGACACCCAAACACTCTAGAACACCAAAAGGTAGTGTTTGTGTCGCAAAGGCAATAGATAAGGCCCAAGGGACTAAGTCCCTAGCGAATGATGGATAGTAGGTGCTATCCAAATGTCCAAGGTTGTGGAGACAGGAGAAGACTGTCTACCCGAATTGAACAAAGCCAAAAATGAAATTTTGGCAAGGCTAGTGATGGGCATGTAAAGGCTCATAAGCAGCAACGTTAATCCCGATGTATGGGATTATAAAGGTGAGCATGCCCAAGATTGAGGAACCACTCCCTAGGCTATTGGGTAAGTTCATCCCTAAGAATACTTGCTAAGGCATAGTAAAAGGTGCAAAGCTATCCTTCTAGTCTGGAGGAGAATAACCAAAGGAAACATATAGGGCCAAAAGGCAAGTAATATTGGGATGGAATTGAACCATAGAAATCGAAGGGCATATCCAACGGTGGTTATGCAAGTTGGGAGTGGAGAATCAAGAGGGTGCTCGAGGATGTTGTTGCTAGCAACCGTGATGCCATGGAGAGTCTAAAATATGGAATTGTCCATGTTAGACTATATGGCAACTATAAAGCTTACGAAAAGGGAGGCCTTAGCAAGCTAAGGGACAGAGTTCCTTCAAGGTTCCCAAAGACGATTCTAGGTAGATTAGTACCTAGAAAGGCCAAGTGTAAATGGTTCATGGAACGCGCGAAATCAGAGTGGCGCAGCAAAAGCGTGATCTTAAAGCTTGCCATGAGGCAAGGCTATCAAGGTTAGGGAAGTAGTTCCCGAGTGTTCAAAGAGAGGGCTTTGAACGAAAGTCGATGGTCAAGGACTTTCACGCTTATGCAGGAACCATGTTACAGTGGTTGAAGGACTTGCCAAGCGAGATTGGCAAGTCGGGGGAACAAATACCCTAGTTGAAAGTGATAACTTTAAAAAGGGTGGGCCAGGGGGCCAAGCATGGAGGAGTCCATGCATGATCACAGACATGTCAAGTGAGAGGACTTGGCAGTGTGGAGGAACTAGGTTCCTAAGCTGTGATCTGTAGCGCGCTTTAAATATAGGTTGGTGCACCGGCGTGGGGAGTCACGCTAGGCATCTTGTGTGATGCCGTCCGTAGATGCATATACGGAGGTTGGGTTCGAGTCCCGACCCTCTAGTGCTTGGGTTCGAGTCCCAAATCACTAGGGCGTGGTGATGGTTTGGAATATGAGGACACTCATATTTCGGTGGTCATGGACTCTCAGTGGGGAGACTGGTTTGGGCACACCGCTAAGCGAGGGATGCCTCGGAGTCGTGATGCACAGTTAGATTGCTTAGTGTGAAAGCTCAGCATATCTAACTTGAACGCTTTGGTGCAAGTGGCACCAAGGACGTGGTGAGTGAGATGGGGACACCTAATCTCAGTTGCTATGGACCCTTGGCCGTAAGGGCTGGCTTGGATGCACCGCCAAGTGTGGGGGATGCCCCCGGGGTTATGGTCAACAACTTGAAGGTCTAGAAGACCAAGTACCTTTTGGCAACTCTGTTAAGGTGCCAAGGTGAGATCACTAGGTGATCTTATGGCCAAATAAGGAGAAGGTCCTTGGTTGGCTAAGGAATGAAGTTCCTAGTTCAAAATGTTGATTTGAACTATTTAAGATGGTGTGGCTTGGTCAAGGTGACCAAGTGGGAAGAGCACCTAAGGGAAATAAGTTGTGTCCCTGCGATGGCATAGTGAGTCTGAGGAAAGTAGTCTCTATAAGAGACCCATGGAAGGGTCACGAAGTTGGGCCGTGGATAGAGACCATAGCAGAAAATGCTAAAGAGACGTACTAGGAGTGAACATCCTCCGGACTTGGCAAAGAAGAGTCTTGCTATGGAACTGAAGTGATACCTCGAAAATGGAGGTAGCGATCCTATGTTGTTGAGTGCAACAATCAAGGATAGGAGCAAAGGACTAGTGGCCAAGTTTGGGCCATGAAATTTAATGGAAGGGATCCAAATGGCAAAATTAGCCAAAGAACACTAGTGTGTTTGATGCTAACGGTTTGTGGGAAAGGAAATGGACTTCCAATGATAGATTCCTAAGTGCTCCAATTTGGCAAAGTAAAAGCTCCAAGTGAGGGAGCGGCAAAGTAGCCAAAAGATAGGGCTGTGGACAGCCCTAGCACAAAATATAATAACTGGAACTCAGTGCCAAATGTGGCATGAAATCGAACAGAGGATGATGGTGCCCTCAAGTGGAGAACTTCCTAGGATGAGGAATTGGAGTTGCACAATATGTGCAATGCAAGGTGTCGGAGACACCTAGGAAATTGACTTCGAAAAGTTAGAATTAAAAGTTCCAAAGTGCAAGGGTTATAGCGCTGGAAAGTGAGACCACTCGAGAATGAGTAGTGGGATTGAGTTAGAGAAGGTGTCTCTAACAAGTTTAGTGAGAACTAAACCAAGAAAAAAAAGAGAATCACCATAAGTGGTCCAATCAATCTCTAAGTTGGAGAGACTACACTCCTTAGAGGATGGGGAAGGCATGGTGAGCCTTCAATATCAGAGCATTGACGAATATTGGCAAGGGGCCAAGGATGGAAACGGTAATACAAGTTGGTATTACTTTATAAAATAGTTTATCGTTTGATGAGGACATCGAACTTTGTCTATGGGTGGTGGAGTTGTGAGACACAAAATCCCTAGGCCCCAAAGTGGAGCCGGAAGGGTGCCATGTGGTGGTGGCCAAAGCAAAAACCAAACGAGCGTAACACGTTTGGACTAAAAGCCCCGACTTGAAAGGTCGAGAGCGGGAGTGGAACTCCCAACAAAGTGCTCGAGGAACGAGCACGAAGCAAGCAATAAGCGAGGCTCCAAAAAAGGACCCAAAAGGACCAATACATGACACGTGGAAGTGTCCGAGAAGGACCCCGAGGTGGAGTCCGAGGTGGAGTCCGATATGGAGTCCGAGATGGAGTCCGAGGTGGAGTTCGAGGTGGACCCGAGATGGATCCGAGATTGAGTCCGAGACGGAACCGAGATGGATCCGAGATGGAATCTGAGATGGAGCCCGAGATGGACCCGAGATGGAGTCCGAGATGGAGTCCGAGATGGACCCGAGATGGAGTCCGAGATGGAGTCCGAGATGGATCCGAGATGGAGTCCGAGATGGACCCGAGATGGAGTCCGAGATGGACCCGAGATGGACCCGAGATGGAGTCCGAGATGGACCCGAGATGGAGTCCGAGATGGACCCGAAATGGACCCGAGATGGAGTCCGAGATGGACCCGAGGTGGAGTCCGAGATGGACCCGAGATGGAGTCCGAGATGGACCCGAGATGGAGTCCGAAGTCGAGACCGAGACCGGGACCGAGACCAGGACCGAGTCCGAGTCCGAGTTCGAGTCTGAGAGGGTGAAAGCCCAAAGCGTTCGTCTCCCAGACCCTGGGGGGTTTGGTGAGCTCCAAAAGTATAATAGGGGGAGGACTGCAGTGGAGCTAGTTTGGCCAGGAAAGGCCAGTTTGGCCCAGGAAGGCCGGACCCAGTGTTGGGTGATGAGCTGCCCACTGGGAAGTCCAAGACTAGAGTGAACATGGACCGACAAGCGGGGTAGCTTGGTGAAGTGTTCAAGAGCCGGCTCTAGTTCCCTCGGGAGATCGACTGGCCGATGCTCCCAGTCCAAGTGTGGGTGGCACTACCTACTTGGATACCTGGTGTGGCTCAACGGAACCTCGCTCTAAGCCCATGGCTAGAGCACCCAAGGGCAGAAGGTGAGGAGAGTACCCACGAGGCCCGCGTAGGGCCACGGTGTTCCAAAATGTTGCCCCAAAGTCCCAGACTGTGGAAAGGAAGAGAAGTAGCCCTCTGGTGTGGTGACCAAGGACACAGTCACACAGTGAGGAAGTCCTAGAGGACAGTTGGACTGAGTGGTCGGGCCTGTGGGCCTTGATCTAGTGGCAGTGTTGGCGAACACGGCCACGGACAGAAAGGGACTTGGTGGGGACTGGAAAAGAGATATTGGGGAAGGCTATTCCCCATATCTGTGAGCATCCTAAGGATGCGGAGGAGTGGATCTAAGATGATCACTCATGGACGGATGGCCCAGTCTTTGGGAGATGGGACTGTGATGTAGGTGGCGTTAGACCACCGGTGTGACCAAAGTGAATGGGCATGGCCTTAGCATAACGGGCCGATATGTCGGTGGTGCCTTGGGGTGTCGGTCATGGGACCGGACACGTGGAGCACTTGGACCAAGTGCTAAGGTTGAGTGGCACGGATGCCATTCTCGGGGCTATCAAGCCCCAAGTCCCGAATTGGACTTTTGGAGGTTGTGAAAGAGACTCCTCCAAGTGGTTGGAGATGTGGTTAAGTGACTAAAGTAGAATGGAAAAATTAGTCGCTTACAGTCACATGTCCAAAGGACAGTGGTGCAGAACTTGAGTTTTAGGGCCTTAGGCTGCTGAATGAAGGAATGGTGCCAAACTCCCAAGCATGGAAGCCAAGGAGCGATGGCATTGGAGCACAGAAAGACTCCCGAACATACAGCCCAAGGAGCAAAGGGACAGGAACACGGAGTAACTTGGAACAGTCCTAGAGTATCCAGCATCCCAATGTCAGGACCAGCATGCAAAATGGAGCCAAACAGAGTCTGGCATTATTTCGGCATACTGGCGGCCTAATGCAAGGATATGAATACTCCACTAGCTAGCATGGTGTGGAACTTGGGCTTAGACCCAAACTGGACGCAAAACAAAGACAAGCATGCAAACGGGAGCTAGACTATGCCTCAGGTTGGTCAGCCATACCCGACCCACCCACTATCCCTACTATACATTTGGAACCCCCTATAGCCCCCCCCCTTGAAGAACACACATTTTGGGCTTTCACCCCAAGCCTCCCTTAGTACTGGGAGTTAGTATCTGAAACAAGCTCAAAACTTACTAAATATGGAATGTCTTTAGATTGCGAAATTTGGACATGGGATAAACACTATTGTGTTCAGAACAATCTCTACATTCCGTAAATATGCCAAATGAGCAAATCTAGACACTTTCCATATATAGCATTTAGGACCAAAATGAAACTAACACAAAGGGCATAATAGTGAGGGTGTTTGGCAGAGACGGTAAGCTATCATCTAACAATATTGGAGTAGTCTTAATATTGCAGGGGTTCTTGATACTAACAAGTGCAAGCTAATGACACAAGTTTCTCAAACTAGGCCAAATATGCTCAACAAGAAACACATAGGGTTCCTACCTTATGTTTATCCAATTTAAGTGCATGTTTATTGACTAGTTTCTCAACTAACTCAAATGGGAACTAATAATGGGTGCAGCAATACCGACCTCCTAGCATCGTGGCAGTATAGAAACAGTGTCCGTAAGGATTGGCCAACAGGTAACTTTTGATACCCGAAGTCACATTTGCAACACAATTCCATTGGGATTCCTTTGGTAAGGGGTTTTTATGAACTAATCAACTTGACCTTAAAGTATCATATTTTGGAACCTTTGGTGTCTCCACACCATCGGCTCTATAAATTTGCCCTCATGGCACTTCCCACTTATGTTAAGTCTTTGCCAAGACAATAATAGTCATCTCTCATGCTAACTATCAATAAGTATTATAATACAGTGTTCACATACAACTCCTTGCCAAAGTTCCTTTCTTCTGTGAACACCTTTCCACGACTTTAGTATGGCATATTTTGCCATCAATGAAATACCCATTGTTCTCATATTTAGATCTTATGATCCTCTCAGTCCTTTGTAAAGTATATAGTACACCTCCATCCAAATAGGATTCCTCTAAACCTTTGGACTGTCCCTTGACTCTACTAAGTCATCCAGCTTTTGGACTTTGTTAATCTGGCATCCCAGTTCTAGCCTCCTAGCTAATTTTGGGTTGTTATCACACTTGAATTCAATTTTTTGTATTCCCATCCTATTCACAAGGACCACTTTTACAAGTGTTATTCCAACACTTGATTATCCTTTATTCTATATAGGTAAATTTTGCCCCATAGAACTATCTTTCCATATAATAAGAACACCAACTCATCCTTTGAATACAGCCTTCAATTCCTTGGGTTGTTTTGACCTTTATTAAAAGTAGCTCTAACTACCATTGTAAGCGATTAATTTTTCCATTCTACTTTAGTCACTTAACCACATCTCCAACCACTTGGAGGAGTCTCTTTCACAACCTCCTAAAGTCCAATTTGGGACTTGGGGCTTGATAGCCCCGAGAATGGCATCCGTGCCACTCAACCTTAGCACTTGGTCCAAGTGCTCCACGTGTCCGGTCCTATGACTGACACCCCAAGGCACCACCAACATACCAGCCCGTTACGCTAGGCCATGCCCAATCACCTTGGTCACATCGGTGGTCCAACACCACCAGCATTGCAATCCCGTCTCTCCAAGACTGGGCCATCCGTCCATGAGTGGTCATCCCAGATCCACTCCTTAGCATCCTTAGGATGCCCCCAGACATGGGGAATAACCTTCCCCAATATCTCCTTTTTGGTCCCCACCAAATCCCTCTCTGTCCTTGGCCGTGTTCACTAACACTGCCACTGGATCAAGGCCCACCGGCCCGACTACTAAGTCCCACAATCCTCTGGGACTTCCTCCCCGCACGACTGTATCCTTGATCACTACACAAGAGGACTATTCCTCTTCCTTTCCACAGTCTGGGCCTTTGGAACAACATTTCGGAACACCGTGGCCTTACGCAAGCCTCATGGGTACTTTCCCCGCCTTTCGCCTTTAGGTGCTCTAGCCATGGGCTTAGAGCGAGGTTCCGTTGAGCCACGACAGGTATCCAAGTAGGTAGTGCCACCCACACTTGGACTGGGAGCATCAGCCAGTCGATCTCCCGGGGGAACTAGAGCCAGCTTTTGAACACTTCACCAAGCTACCCCGCTTGTCGGTCCGTATTCACTCTAATCTTGGACTTCCCAGTGGTCAGCTCATCACCCAACACTGGGTCTGGCCTTCCTGGGCCCAACTGGCCTTTCCTGGGCCAAACTGGCCTTTCCTGGCCAAACTAGCTCCACTGGGCTCCAAGCCCCACACTCTCCCTACTATACTTTTGGAACCCCCCGCAGCCCCCCCCCCCCCCCCCCCCTGGGGGACGATCGCTTTGGGCTTTCACCCAACTGCCTATATTAGTATTCGGACTTGGACTCGGGCTCGAACTCGGACTCGGACTTGGTCTCGGTCCCAGTTTCGGACTCGGACTCAGTCTCGGTCTCGGTCTCAGTTCCATCTCGGACTCCATCTCAGGTCCATCTCGGACTCCATCTCGGACTCCATCTCGGGTCCATCTCGGACTCCATCTCGGGTCCATCTCGGACTCCATCTCGGACTCTATCTCAGGTCCATCTCGGACTCCATCTCGGACTCCATCTCGGGTCCATCTCGGACTCCATCTCGGGTCCATCTCGAACTCCATCTCGAGTCCATCTCGGACTCCATCTCGGACTCCATCTCGGGTCCATCTCAGGTCCATCTCGGACTCCATCTCGGACTCTATCTCGGGTCCATCTCGGGTCCCTTCTCGGGTCCCATCTCGTGTCCATCTCGGGTCCATCTCGGACTCCATCTCGGGGTCCTTCTCGAACTCCATTTCGGACTCCAACTCGGGTCCCTCTCGAACTCCACTTCGGACTCCAACTCGGGTCCCTCTCGGACTCCACTTCGGACTCCAACTCAGGTCCATCTCAAACACTTCCATATGTCATGTGTTGGTCATTTTGGGTCCCTTTTTGGAGCCTTGCTTATTGCTCGCTTCGTGCTCATTCCTCGAGCACTTCGTTGGGAGTTCCACTCCCACTCTTGACCTTTTCAAGTCGGAGCTTTTAGTCCAAACGTGTTACGCTCGTTTGGCTTTCGCTTCAGCTAGTACCACGTGGCACCCTTTTGGCTCCACTTTGGGGCCTAGGGATTTTGTGTCTCACAACCATTTCAAGGATATATATCCTCATCCATATTTGACTTTTCACAATCATTAACTTTAGTCTCAAATTTATTAGCACAAACGATATAAAGATAATTTTGTGACTCCTTTATTGTCTCAGATTTTTTTTTTTTTTGTGATCCCAATTATAGTTGTTTACCACAACTACATTAACCAATTTGCTAAGTCAAACACTTATATGGATCACATCCTCAACTTTCTGAGGAAAACCTTTTACTTTTCCCAAGATCCTAAAGTCATTCTTTTATTAACCCTTTGCTATCCATCACATTGCCTATACACTCAAGTATGAACCCAAGTGGACAGTCATGCCCTTTTAATATGCTATTCCTTAAAGATAAACCCACTCCTGGGACCTTTTAATGCCAATATCGAATAGTGATATACTTGACCACCAATATAGGTCAAACTAAGGAATAGCTCTGATACCAAGTTGTAAGTGATTAAATTTTCCATTATACTTTAGTTATTTAACCACATCTTTAACCATTTGGAGGAATTTCACTCACAACCTCAATAATTTTTATTCTTAACTTAGAGATATGTTAGCCCTATAAATAGCATCTATACCATTCAACCTTTGCACTTAATCCAAGTGTTCCATGTGTTTGATCCCATGACAAACACTCCAAAGGTACTATTGACATCTCAACCTATTATATTAACTTATACCTTTATCTCATTGGTAGTCCAAGACCACATGTGCCATAGTCCCATCTCTCAAAGGCTAGGCCATTTGTCCATGAGTGGTTATCTCAAGACCACATTTTAGCATCCTTAGGATAACCAAAGACATAAAGAACACCCTTCCCCAATATCCCTTCTTTAATCTTCATTAAGTCCCTCTCCATCCACAATCGTGCTCACCAACACTACTATTGGGTTAGGGCCTAAATGCCCAACCACTAAATCCCACTAACCTCTGGGACTTCTTCACTAGGTGATCATATCCTTAGTCACTACACAAGAAGATTGTTCCTTTTCCTTTCCATAGTTTAGGACTTTTAGATAACAATTTGAAACACCGTGGCCCTACACAAGCCTCATAAGTACTCTCCCCACCTTCCACCTTTAGTTGCTCTAGCCATATGGCTAGAGCAAAATTCCAATGAGGCATACCAAGTATCCAAGTAGGTAATACCACCTACACTTGGATTAGGAGTATTGACCATTTGATCTCTCAGGGAAGTTTAAGTTGGCTTTTGAACACTTCACCAAATTACCCCATTTCCCATCCCTGTTCACTTTAGCATTAGACTCTTCAATGGTTATATCATCACCAACCATATAGGTATAACCTTTCTTGGTCACATTAACCTTTCCTAACTAAACTAGTTCTATTTGAGTCTTCCCCCTACTATCTTTTTGGAACTCACCAAACCCTTTAGGGTTTGGGAGACGATTGTTTTAGGCTTTCACCCTTGGACTTGGTTTCAGTTTCAATCTCAGTCTTAGTCTTGGTCTCGGTCTCAATCTCAGTCTCAGTCTCAGTCTCGGTCCGGATCTTAGTCTTGGTCTTAGACTCTTTCTCAGACTCCTTCTTGGACTCCATCTCAAACTCTTTCTCAGACTCAATCTTAACACTTCCATATATCATAACACTTACCATATGTTAGTCCTTTTTGTGTCCCTTTTTAGAGAATCATTCACCAATTGCTTTGTAATAATTCCTCGAGTACTTTGTTTGGAGTTCCACTCCCACTCTTGACTTTTCAAGTCAAAGCTTTGGTCAAAATATGTTACACTTGTTAAATTTCCACTTTAACTACTACTATATAACACTCTTTCTGCTCTATTTTTGGGATTAATGATTTGTGTCTTATAGTAGGGTGTGAAGAGAGTGGGAGAATTGTGACTCTTAACTTTCATTCATAAGGGCATGAATTTGTAGAAAAGCATTGTGGTTTATAAGCAACCAAAGAGAACTCAAGGGATAATTTATAAAGATTTAAATATAGAAGGAAAAAATCCATAAATAGAAATGCACTTCTTTTTCCAATCGGTTAAACATCTTTGGATACTTAGGTTTAAATGTCTTTGGTTTGAATAATATTAGATTGGGTGAATTCATAGGAAGTCTAAATTCAAGAGATTATAATAGCTTCTTTTGCAACACTTTTATCTATTAAAAAAACCTTGCATAACTCAACTTTCAAATTCCTTTAATAAACATTATACTCAATCAACTCATGTTGACTATGCAGTCAAAGCTGACAACTCTCCTCATTGTATGTGATAGGCTCCCACTGCAGAGTGTTACTTAGCAGCTCAAAGCCAACTCTTTATAATATTCTTTGTAATGTTCCAAGTGACCCTGTCTATTACTGGTTGGTGTTCTAAATCCTATTACAACATGGCTACACTCCAATGAGTCATCAAATTGGAACATGAGGAAGGAATCAGTCTCAAACGGTACTAGACTTGCAAACGACCAAGCAACTAGACAGTGTGGCCAGGTCTAGAAAGCTGCAATAGACTCCATCGTCTTATTTGAGCGCTTCATACCTTCTATCACTAAAAGGTATAACTATGGTCAATAAAAGTCGTGGCCAGGGTGGTTTTAACGTGATGATCATGACCCACGACCCTCCATATATAATGCTTGTCCTAAACTACAATCTTTCCTCTACCAGCCATCACAAAATCACTACTGCTTGTTCTTCGTCTCCATCACTATGACAACGAGATCCTTCGTGAGCCTGGTGACAGCGCTCCTGTGTGTGATCCAGCTCGTCACTGCTGCTAATCCTCGATGGAACCAGCACTTCAAGGTGATCTGGGGAAAGGACCACGTCCGAGAGACCAACAACGGCCAGTCGATGCAAATGGTCCTCGACAAATCATCTGGTAAGCAAACTCACGATCAAATCCATCAATTTTATCTGTGCGTGTCTGCTAGGATCGGCTTTCCAATCGTATGAAAGGTACAAGTTTGGCTACCTGAGTGTACGCATGAAGCTCGTCCCCAACAATTCAGCCGGAGTGGTCACCACCTTGTATCTCTCGTCGACATCTTCCAACCACGACGAATTGGACTTTGAGTTCCTGGGAAACAAGTCCGGCCAGCCATACATCCTCCACACCAACATCTTCGTCAACGGTGTCGGATCACGAGAGACGCGCTACTCCCTCTGGTTTGATCCTGCCAAAGACTTCCACACCTATGCCTTCCTCTGGAACCGGCACCAGATCGTGTAAGTAATTCTGGCCTCACAACCACCAAGCCCATGAAAAACTTTGATCCATTCTCTTTCCTTGTTTCATCCATCTATCAGCTTCTTTGTCGACTCCATTCCTGTTCGAGTTCTACGGAACACTCCGACGACCATCTATCCTTCGCAGCCAATGTATGTCTTTGGAAGCATTTGGAATGGGGACAACTGGGCGACCCGAGGAGGCCTGGACAAGATCGACTGGAACTCTGCACCCTTCCTGGCCGAGATTGGCAGCTACAACTTGGATTCGTGTCCGTGGAGTGATCCCTTCCCTCTGTGCATTACCACCACTTGGGAGAAGTGGTGGGATCAGCCTGGATCCTGGACACTGAGCCCTTCGCAGCGGAGTTCCTATCTGTGGGTGCAGAAGAACTTTCTCATCTACGACTACTGCACTGATGCCAAACGCTATCCAGTCCCCCCAAAGGAATGCCAGCTCTCGCCTTGGTAAACACACAGCGACTCACTTCCAAGAGGAACTCCTGTCAGTCCGGAAATAACAGTTCGTGTTTGTTTAGAATATAGAGAAGAAAGAAAAGAAACTTACATAATTCGCTGGGATCTTCCTGCGAGCTCTGCCATCACAGCCGGCTGTTGTTTCCTTCGATGCTTGTCAATGGTTTGCATTGTCATAGATCCCACCTTGTCAAAAGCAACCTGAAACAACGTGTCACGCATGTTTGCTCAAGGCAGTCACACTGTAAGAGATCAACCTTAAACAGCACATCCGGATCAAACGTCCGTCTTGCAAAGTCTTGCACAACCTTGACCAATTCATCCGCATGTTTCATGGGCAGAAGTTCTTCCTCCTTCATCTGTAAGAATTCATGATACACATTAATGCTCGTGACAAACAAAAAACAAAAGCAAAATCAAATTTCAGACCTTTAAGATGCCCAAAGCAAATCTGAATAGCACTTTTGCTCCCTCATTGAAGAGAACGTCCCAAATTCTCATTGTTGTCTGAAAGAGAAGCTGTAACCACAAGCGCAGACCAAAGCAAACACGGAGTGTTACCTCCGATGGTAGTGTTTTCGCAAAAAGGCACAGAAACCATTCGGTTGTTAGCAGCGACACATCAAAATCCATCGCCTCAAAATGAAGCGCCAGCCTAGAAACAGAAGAACAACTTAAGCAGTTCCTTAACATGAAAAAAACCCAACCTCGTGCATTTCTTTCTCAAGAGCTCTTTGAATACTCGCTGCTCGATGTGGCATCCATACAGATTGTCCGAGTAAGTGTCCGAAAGCAAGACGTTCTCCAGCAGCACAGCCAGCATCCAGAACGCGTCCTCTTCGGTTTTCATGACCACGAGCAGTAATCCTGCCACAAAATTCATTCCCTGGATGGACGCGTGCCTGAGCAACACAGAAGAAAAATACCGAAGCTAGCGATTTACCTGACAGTATCCAACTCGCGAATCACGAAAGGAGTAAGCCACCAACACTCGCCGGAGCGTCTGCTGGCCAGCCGGAGAGCTGAGCCATGGGTGCGTTGGAAACGTTCTATCCAAGTCCTGGATAAGAAAAGAGGAGCTTAACAAAGTCACTGGAAAAATCCCGAGAGAGATCTTACGTGATCGATCTGGCGAGTGGCAGCAGTCGTTTTGTCGCGAACAGCATCGACGAGATCCTTGTAATAGCTGTGTGGAACAGTGGATCTCTTCTTGGCGGCGCCGGAGAGGAAGAGCCAAATCCTGGGGCGGAGCTGCGGGGGGATCCCTTTCCTGATGAGCATTCTCAGCTGTATGGCATTGAATGCCGCGATGAAAGAAAGGGATTGCTGCGCCTGGCAATGGAGATACCAGGCGGCGCCCTTGCTCGCTTCCAGCTCCCACCATTGCCGCCCGCGCTCGCGCACTCGATCCTTGACTCGCTCCACCACTGCGGCGTCCTCGGCGCACACATCGACGGTGAAACAATGCAGGTCACGGATTTGGATCATCCTCCTCTTCATCGTCGCTCATTCCATCGACTGACTATAAACCCTAAACGAAGAACCCTAAAAGCTCAACGGTCTCTTTTTTTCCCCCTTTCTTATACAATCCTTTCATCACTGGCTCGCTCGATTGCTCGTGAGCGCGCCGCCGATTGCGACATAGATTCTCTCGCGCGGACTTCCACTTCCTCCTGCGTCATCGATTGGTCACGAAAGGATCTTCTTGGAATTCGAAATCCTCTACCTGGAATTGCCGGATCTCCTTTTGCTGCTGCGCTTGCTGGCGCCCTAGCTGGCTGAGAAGCTCGCCCACAGCGCTGGTCACGCGCTCGTTCACGGCATCCGCGAATGCCTTGCCCAGGAAGAAGGCATTGAGAATCTCGCGGCTCTCCTCCTCCGGCTCCTTGCCTGCGCGAGATATGGGCAAATTCTTCTTACCACCGGCAGCTCGGCAGGAAAATCTTCGCGGTGCGCGCCTCGTTGCCATCCGGCCGCCAGGAATCGGCGGCGAGCAGCCAAGGAAGCTCGCCAGAGCCGCCATAGCCACCACTGGTCGCCAAAAAATAGGGCTCCAAATGGATTAGGGAGGAGGAAGTGATGGCGATGGCGGCATTGGGATCGTGTCCGGCTCCACAGCAGCTACGATGGAGCAAGAAGAATCATCGTCGTCCAAGTAAGGCTCGGGTCACAGCAGTGGCAATGGCGGCAGCGGCCAGCAGCACCAAGAGCAAGAGCGATCCGCGATTGCTGCTACGGGACGAAGACACCAGCGATTCCATGCGCGCGCGCTTCGAAGCGATGATTCTCTCGGCGCAGGAGGAGGTGTGCGACGCGGTGGAGGCCGTGGATGGATCGAAATTTCGCCAGGATGTGTGGACTCGGCCGGGCGGTGGCGGGGGCGTGAGCCGGGTATTGCAGGACGGCAATGTGTGGGAGAAGGCTGGCGTCAATGTATCGGTTGTGTATGGGACGATGCCACCCGAGGCTTACCGAGCCGCCAAAGCCGATACCAGCGTCACCAAGGACAAGGCTGGGAGAATTCCATTCTTCGCTGCTGGAATCAGCTCGGTGAGTGCTCGAGCTCCCGCAATTCTTTTTTTCCTTCGATGCTTATGAGATTCATGCCAGGTAATGCATCCCAAGAACCCATTTGCTCCCACGGTTCACTTCAACTATCGCTACTTCGAGACGGACACTCCCAAAGGTTTGATGCAAAGCTTTTCACGATCGCGTTTCTAGCGAGCCAAGCCTTTTTTTTTTCACTTGGTTCAGATGTGGAAGGTGCTCCTCGCTCTTGGTGGTTTGGAGGAGGAACAGATTTTACTCCGTCGTACATTTTCGACGAAGATGTCAAGCATTTCCACGAGGTGTGTTGGTAGTTTTAGTTCTTGTTCGTTCTCTTGCCAACTCTCGTTGTCTGTTTTCAGATTCAAAAGAGAGCGTGCGACAAGTTTGATCCCGAGTACTATCCCAAGTTTAAGAAATGGTGCGATGACTATTTCCTCATCGAGGTTTGCGCTCGGACTCTTCTCTTTTGAAATGTAAACACTTGTGTGCTGCTAGCATCGTGGAGAGAGGCGAGGTCTCGGTGGAATTTTCTTTGACGATCTCAACGACAGGGATCCCGAGCAATTGCTTGGTTTCGCAACAGGTACTCAATAGCAAGCACATTTCGCTAGGACTGAAGCTCATGTTTCGCAGAGTGTGCGAACTCCGTGGTGGATGCTTACATTCCCATTGTCGAAAAGCGCAAAGACACGCCTTTCACTCAAGCCAACAAAGATTGGCAACAGCTGCGCCGGGGAAGATACGTAGAATTCAACCTGGTGAGTCGAGAAAATCGAATCAGCAACACAATACTCTCTTTACAATCGAATCAATACTCTCTTCTCATTTCATTTTCTGTGAAGGTGTATGATCGTGGCACTACTTTTGGGCTCAAGACTGGAGGCCGTATCGAAAGCATTCTCATGTCTCTGCCACTGTCCGCTCGCTGGGAGTACGATCACGTAAGATTTATTATAATCAGTCGCTTGCACTTATGCTATGAAACTTTTGTGTTTGCTTATAGCAACCTATTCAAGGGAGCGAAGAGTGGAATTTGCTCGACGCATGCAAGAACCCGAGAGAATGGCTGTGATATATCCGAAGATCAAATCACAAAAAAAGGCGAGTTCGCTTTGATCTTCTTTTTTTTTTCTCGGGAATGTACTCACTTTTCCAAGTCACGTACCGATCTCTATAAGTTGATTATTTACACAGCCAAATCGAAGAGCTACCATCCGCCTCCCCCACCCGAGCTCCCCCCCCATCCATCGTCAGTTTGTTGCTGTTGCTGCTGTTGCCCCCATCCATTGTCATGGTGCTGTGGCTGTTGTTGTTGAGCTCCCCAGTTACCACCCTTCGACCAGGATGACCAGTGATCTGCAAAACCAAGACGAGAAAGCTGAGAACAAACGAGCAGCTACACTATATCTTAAAACTTACCTCCGCCAGCAGGAACAGCAGCAGCGGCAGCAGCTCCTTTATCTCGATCGCGATCCCATCCGCCTCGTCTATCTTGATCCCATCCACCGCCGCTTCTTCCATAGCCACCACCACCACCACCACCACCTTGAGAGTTGTCCCATCCCCCTCTCGAAGAGCCACCACCTCTGTTGTCTGTCCAGCCTCTGCTGCCAGCTTTTCTGGGGTCGCCAGACGGTACCATAGCAGCGGCAGCACGCCGTGGAGGAGCCTCGGGCACGGGATCATTGATGTGCTTCTGGAAGTATGCCACCAGCTTGTCTGGGGTGTCCAAGTATCTGTGCCTGAACCGGAAGCCTTTGGGAGAAACGCTGACATACTCGTGGTGGACGTTGATGCTCTTGAGGTAGGACAGAGTGAAGACTCCTGGGTGCTCGTAGCACACCGAGAAGTAGTATGGTATGCGAGCCGGGTTTGCTTCCTTCTCAGCTCGCAAGATGTTGTCTACTTCCTCCTTCGTCCCCTGCTTAAACTTCCGATAGCGAAACATTTCTCGCCAGTGGCCAACCAGAGGATCGACATAGCGAGCAATAACCTGCATGCAGTAAGAGCTAGTTTTTAGTATCAACAAAGGGAAACAAACACCACGACGCACCTCGTCCAGGTCTTCAAACGTATCTTCTCCGATCTTGAGCGTTTTCCCAAGGCGGAGGAGACTTGTCATGCTGCTCACGTCCTTACCACCTTCAACTATCTCTATGTGAGTGAACACATTAGGATAGAACTTCAGCGTCATTGACAAGTGAGACGGTCCTTTGCTACTGGGGCGAATGATCCCGTCGCCAATCTCTTTGTCAGCCAGTGACTGCAAAAGCACACAAAAAAGAAAAGGTTAGCGACTTGGATCCAATTAGCAAACTGTTTGAAATGCGCACCTGCGTGGCCTCTAGCAGCGATATATTTCGAAACTGAGGATGGACAATCATCCGGGCCTTAAATGTCTTGTGCTTCTGTTCCTCGACTTTCTTCCTTGCTTTCTCTTCTTCATCCTGGAAGAAAGTCGGGTTCACCTGATAGTAGCGATCTCTTGGCCGCCCCGGTATCCAGTGATCTCCTCTTAAATCACTTCCCTTGCTCGTTAAATCCAATAGAAACTTGGCTTTGTGAACCTCTTTGATCCTGCAGGTGAGGATACTACCTTCGGCCACCTTGTCGGCCGGATCAACGTCCCGGTCATCTGACAAGTCCTCCCTCCTGATAAATCCTATCAGCCCCGATTCCAGAACCACCATCACCTTGTTCTGCTGCACTTTCCGCACGGTCGCTTGGATGATTCTCCCTTCACACAAAGTCTCTTCGCTTTCTTGCGACAGCATATAGAAGACTTCGTCGGGCTCGGGGCTCATGTACTTGACACGCCAGTCCTGGTAGCCATGTTGGAGTTCACGTTTAATATCCATCAGCGTCTCCAGCTTCTTCCCAGAGACCCCCCTCTCTTGAACAACTTTGGCATACTCCTCGATAACCAGGTTCCGTAAAACCCGGGGATGGTCTCGAACATGCTCCACAGCCAGCTCAAGTGCTTCTTCGTCTGCTGTCTCTCCATGTTCTTCGCAGTAAGCATCTTCTGCCATCTTCTTGGCGAGGTCGTACGACTCAGGATGGATTCTCGTGTCCTCCAGAGGATCAAGGGTCCCAGAAGGAACTTGACCAGAGCCCCGGATCCTGATGAAACCAGCGGCATTGATGAAAACGTTCCGCTTCATCAGCTCTAGAGAGGTAAGCATCTCCTTCCGTGAGCTCACCCGCCCGGCACCCTGAATAGCGCGTTTGATGTAAGCGGCCTTCCTTGGTCCAAGACCAGCCACAAACTGCAGCGGTGCGAAAAGCCAATCGTGTGACGCAGCCATATTCACGTCCACCCCGACTTGATTTGTGACCGTCACCATCACCCTCTCCACTGCTTCATACAGCTCGTCAGGAGTGAGAAAGTTTTGAAGAGGATGTAGCTTCAAAGACAAAATCTCCCTGGAAGGGCCACACAAGGATGACACTACTGCCAGCGGGTTCTGGAGATAGCGACCTAGAGCAACAGCACGCCTCACAATTCCTGGTACACGAAATTAGAAATCAACATCCGACCAAACGTTTTCTATACAAACCTGGCTGCTGCTGAAGCTGCTCTTCGGACACGCGAGAATACTCGTAAAGCCGAGGAATGGTCTCGTCACCATAAACCAGCGGTATCATATCTATGCCGTCCGCAAGGTCACGCGGATGCTCTTCTACAATCTTAAAAATCACTTGCTGCAAAGTTCACACTGTTAGTGACGCGGACACACTAAATCTAACCACAATACCTCAAAAATATCGTCCTTCAGGAAGCGGCAACTCATATTGGCTGCTCCAAGAACCACCACATGTGGCTGGTGCTCCGTCATGAACTGCAATAGACGTTGCTGATCATTTTTCTTTCTTTGCTGCTGCTCATAGCTCCCAGTTCGGACAGTCAAATAACCGGCATGAAGAGTGTCGATTATTTCACCAGCCGAATCGAGCATAACAAAAGCCGTTGCAGGCTTTCCCGGCCCCCAACAGCATGCCAACACACGTGCACCTTCTTCATCTCGGTCATCTTGTTCACCTGGCCGTGGATATGGAGCAACAGATATCCATTTCCAAAGCTGATCCGCGCAGTTCGTAGCCACCCACTGTTTAGCTCTGCCCGTCAAAACCACCCTCGTCTCCCTTTCCATAGACGGAAGTAAAAATGTTGAAACCGCATCCCTGAGAATCTGTTTCCGCTGCTCATTCCACAGCTGAGCTGTTATACTGACCCCATCACTCAGATACAACGGCTCAAACTCTTGAAAGAGTGTAGCAGTTGCATCCTTCGGTATCCCAATGCTGACCTCCAATAATTTTTCCTCTTCAGCCTTTTGTATCAGCAACCACTGTCCATCTTCAAAAGCTTTTACTGGTTTGTTCAGAAGCCATTTAACGTCCGCATATTGATGAAAGGGATCTATAACTCGATTTCCCTCGACCGTGGGCTTTGTGGTCACAACAGCTCTGTCCATGTAAAAGTTCCTTATATATTCACGTGCAGCGGGCTCGGCACTTATCTCCACGGCTGCCTGAAGAAAGTAACACAAGGTGAGACAAGCCGTCGTTATAGACATTCTTACCATGTGCCTCGCTCCACGAAGCACAGATTGAATATCGGAGAATTCTCCTGCTAGACGGGTAGCAGCGATTTCATCGGGCGTGGAAGTAGCATCATCAAACTCGTGTTTCTGCATAATTTGTAAGAGGGTAAGTAAAAAGATGGTTTAAGTGATGCAACAACTATCACTTTACCTTGTACATGTTCAGAAGATTGTCTCCAAACAGGTCTG